>NC_051154.1:343523067-343763066 GCF_013339745.2 Dermacentor silvarum | reverse complement strand
GCTCCGTTTTCGACGGCGGCAGATTACGTGCTTGGTGAACAGCGATGCAAAGACAGCAATGCGGTTTCAAGAAGGTGGCCGACTCCAACAGCTTTTCGTGGCGGCAACCTCAAGAAAGGGGAGCGTCTGCTTCCACACGTGTATGGTGTTGAACAAATTGTGGGCGGTGATGTGATAGTAAAAGCCAAGTGCGTATCGGAGTTGTCCAACAAGATATACGACATCTAGTTAGAGGTACACACCTGGTTAAGTAATTTAGTGACTTATTTCTCTATGGTGCAGTCACAAAGCTGTCATGCATGCTTGCAGAGATGTGCAGAGACGGTGACGATTGCGGTTGGTTTCGTTGGTCGCTGGGAACGCACACACAGCTGCTCTCATTTTGGCTCCCAGGGAGTGGCATCAGCACTGTCAGCACAGAAAGAACACATGCATTAGGCACCAATAAGCCAATAAAATTAATGAACGATGTAAGTACTACATATGCGCATAATGCCATCTATTATGCTGTATAAATATTTAATGCATATCATGCCTTATTCAATGCAGATGTTAAAGTCATGGCAACTCATTGCGTTAGTGAGCAAGGTATCTTTTCACTGCTCATGAGAAATCGCTCGTACAAACTGCTCCGCGAAATGAACCCAGACCACGGTAACCAGCGATTACCTTGGGACCAGCAGCACGAGCGCAAGAATTAGCGGTACATGCCTCATCAAAGCAAATCTACTTTCTCGTCGGGCGAATGCCCCGCAGCAGCTGAAGCTCACACCGATGACCGGCTAGTACACGAAACCAAGATTCTTGGCATCATGAGTGAAGCACGAAAAATGTGCAAGGTGGCAATTACTTTAAAACACGCTTGGATATGGGTGTCTTGCGCTGGAGTTTGAGGTATAGTAGCTACGCCTGGTGGCGGCGAGAGAAGATATATCTGGGTAGTACCAGCTTGGGTAGTATTGAGCCCTGGCTGTGGCGAAACACGTTTCTAGCCCGAGTTTTACGTCGATTCGCACTTTTTCTGCCCTGTTGCGACTGCGAAAAGGCTCGTCACTTCTCACAGATCACGCCGACCACGCTGCGAGCTGGACATAGACTAGTTTAACTAAAACGGACTCTCCGTGTGCCATGGGACGTAATGCTGGAAGCAGAAGCAATTGGCGACGCTGATCCGGAGAGCTCAGCCTCAAAAAAGCGTCACCGTCGTTACTGCTGCGTCATGGGCGGCCACGAGCAAGAAGGCCTGAATCCCAACATCAGATTCTGCCGCTTTCCTTCAAGGCCTCACGAAGCGTAGCGTCGGGCGCGCTGGATAACTTCACTACCCCACTACGAGCATCACAGGTTTGAGAGTTAAATGTGCTCATCCTGAGGCAGCGCAGCAAGGCAGTATTTATTACAGCACATCGATGTTCGAGCGCTGTCATTAAAAGCTACATGAAGCGAGCAGCGCACGAGCTCGCGCTGCAGCTCGATTCGCACGTACGTTACTGCGTGCTCATATGCATTGCATCAGTTATTTATCAGTTGCTAAAGGGACAGATGGCCGCTACTACAGCGCAGGCGTAACTACTTGTCCAGTGGCATGCAGTCAACCAATATTGCAGGAGGCCCGCCGTTTCGCGGCATGCTGAAAGACCGCTGCCGTCGCGGCGCGTACCGTGGTGCGCTCGAGCAGTTCCGTACACATGATCTCTGCTTATCACTGCTGTGAATTCATTTATAGGAAGCATTTCCTCGCGTTTGGGCGCCTGAATCTAGCAGCGTGCAAACCTTACCTGAAGTTCAATTTCGTACGCGACTCGCTTCACTTGCGATGGACACCGCGCTAAAACTTCGCCGCTTATTTCTTGAACGGCGCACACGTATTCGGCGTTGCATAATTTCTTGCCTTAACGCAGCGTGCCACCCCTGAAAAAATCTTCGGCGCCCGAAATTCGCTGCAGGCCGTGGTACAACACAACCGAAAGTGGCGGGTCCATATTATAAACATGTTTTCCGAAGCAGACGACCGAGCTTGGTACTAACCAGTTCCGGACAGAGGACGCTCTTTAGCACCATTTTCGCAGCGCCCCCTGGGCAACGCAGGAGCCCCATGGCGCCGGCGCCTCCCTCAATCCCCACAATGAATGCATGCATGCATACATACATACATACATACATACATACATACATACATACATACATACATACATACATACATACATACATACATACATGCACATTCAAATTCTAGTTCAATTTATAGTTCGAAACCATCATGTCTCCTTTTCATGTGTGTACGCCTACTCTCCCCCTTTTCGATGCAACTTTTAAAAATTTCGTTTGCTACTTGTGCCAGACGGTCCAGGAGAACGAATGCTGTGTTTCCTCGTCGCGGGCGTGTGCATTTATCTGATCTTGCTGAGTGGGCGTTCTCGTTGGCCGTTGCAGCTGTCACACAGCGTCTGCTGCGAACGTAATGTTCAATATACGTAGTAAACGCTCTACAAAAGGTTATGATATGGCTGACATATCTCACGCGAGGATTACTTTTTCTCCGGATTTATTGAAATATGTGCAATGTGCCGTTCTGCCAATAAACAGACACTAAACTATTGTCGCGCATTAAGGGGAATGTGCAGAATTTCATCTTGATAGCGTGTATACGTATCGCATTTTACTAAATGGCAATATCTTTTTTCTGGCTAATATATCAGCTTCGTTGTGCAACGTTTCCCGCCGCATAACACGGATGCGCTTTTTGTATAGTTGTGGACATATAATTGATAATCTGGATTTATGTGGATATCTTTTAAATATTCACAATGCCTAGAAGAAACGTGCCATAGATGTCCAAGCAATATTTGTTGTTTACTGGGTAGCGATAGCGCAGAGCGCACCTCGGTGCATGACGTCTGCGGTGGGAAGTGGCGGCACCTCTGCGGGCACCCGTACGTTGTAAAACAACAAATCAGCCGACGGGGACGCCTAAATTTCTTCGTTGTACAATCAAATTTGTGTAGAGGTCTTCACAATACATGCATATGAAAGACTAGGAATTCGGCCGGGACTTAGTCAGTCGTCCTTCGTTATACTGCGGTCATTTCGCTGTAGAGGCGTTCGACTTATAAAGCTTCATATGTTGCATTGTTTCGTGGCGTATCCGTAGTTATCCCGATCCGCTCTTGCTGACGTTATATTCGCGTCGCATGCCGCACACACAGGTTTACGAAGGAAAAAAAAATACTGGTAAGTCGTTTCGTATTATATGACCAATTCTTTATGCCGACTCGCCCGCAACGGTGTGTTCAACGACGACGGCTTTGCGATGCTCGGCACGAGGTTGCGGGTTCGATTCCCGGCAGACAAAGCCACAATCCGATGGAGGCAAAATGCAAAAATGGTCGTGCGCCGTGCTGTAGAAGCACGATAAAGAAACCCTGGAAGACAAAATTAATCCGGAGCTACGGCATCCCAATACACTCGTAGGATATCGGGACGTTGAACAGGCCCCACGATTTAATTTGAGTAATTCGTGATATACCGATATTCTTGAAATTTTCAAACGCTGTCCACTGAAGCACTAAAGGAACAAAAATATTAAAAAAAACACGCAGAAACTCCTCTGGGAGGTATCTAAGTATGCGTAAGCATTGTGCCACTTGCTCATCTCCACGCAGCCCGGTGTCATTATCAATTGTTATGAAACTTGATCCGACCATTATAAACCCTTATCAACCCTTATCGGTCGTTATCAATCTTATCGGACTAGATCCGGCTCTTATCAACCCTTGTCGGTTGTTATCAACCTTTCCGGACTCGATCCGAGCCTTATCAACCCTTATCGGTTGGTATCAACCTTACCGCTATCTATCCGATTCTTATCAATCTTTATCTGTCCTTATCAACACTTATCGGTGCTTATTAACCTTATCACAACTGATCCGACCATTATAAACCCTTATCACTTTTTAACACCTTATCCATTCGCGTCGAACCATTATCAACCGTGAGGAGACCCATATAACCCCGCTTCACTCCTTATATCATCCTTATCAACTAATTGACTGCTCATCTGTGTGTGTTGCGCGACATGAAAAGCATGAGCCCTCAGAGTTCGGTGCAATTTCGGTCGGTGAAGGAACGCCCCAACGAAAGGCGCATCCCGTGACCACCAAATGCACCGGGAATATTGCGTGTTTATAATGAATTTTTTGCAAAATCGGAATTTTCGTGATGTCTACAATGCTCCAAGTCGGTTCTACATGTGGTCCTATGAGATGGATTTTATTCCACCATCACCAAATCTTTCAACAACGTCTTCATAAAAACTGTTCTCCTTTGACATTTCATTTGTACCGCCGGTACAACAAACACGTTCATATGTGGTTCAGGTATATTCACATTCTGCAAGCGTGGGCGTTTAACCCAATGGTTAAAGACACCCAGCTTCCGAGTGGGGGTTCGTAGGTTTGGAAATCACCATCGCTGACATGTTTACTTTCGTATTAGTTTGTTTTATGCATTAATTCCTCCATAGCGATTCGTCTTGCGTGAGAGACGGACGGGTTTCCTTATTGAGTAGGCATAGAAATGCTTACGCGTAAAACGTCATTAATAGCACTCAAGTAAAATTGAAAAGGAATGATCCATAAATCAACAAAAATGGTCGGTTGTAAAAGCGGAGCAAAGGTGATTATGCGTGCCAGGTGCGTGAGCAGCTGCCGTTGGAATAACAATTAATTTGGCAAAAAGAAAAGAAAACACAGAAGTGTCAGGCGAGGACCGCCCGCTTGGTCAATCCTGAAAACATTTTCCTGATCATATTATGAATCCTGAATGATCTTGATCCTGATCATGATTCAGGATCATGATCATGATCCTGAATAATATGCAATAGAATGAATAGGTGGGATAGTCGGTATTATATGCTATATGGTAACGAAACTTGGAGCGTAGCTTGAGCGCTTATTGTGGCTCTTGGTATTTTGCTGCTCTCTAAGTTTCGTGACTATATTGGAATAATAACCCCATTTATTTGCCGATGCCCCATAGCAGCCCATAGTGTGCATGAGCCACACGTTAGCATCCTGACCAACCTCCAGAGCACTGGCTGTGGAGAACGGGAGTATAACTACGTGCGAGGTTTTTTAACAGATCGCAAAGCAAGAATCAGAGTGGGGGAGGAAGTATCCCCGCTTATCGAGTTGGGCAGTAGGGGGACCCCTCAAGGCTCGCTCCTTTCGCCCCAGTTGTTCAACATGGCACTCCTGCACCTGCCCAAGGCGCTCGAAGCGATTGAAGGCTGGGGGCACGCGCTCTACGCCGACGACGTCTCGCTCTGGACGACGAAGGCTGGATCCCACGGATTGATGCAAGATAAGCTGCAGACGGCGGTGGAAGTGATGGACAAATATGCCAAGGAATGCGGCCTAAGATGCTCGCCACGAAAGCCGGAACCGGTGGTAGTACGACAGCGGGTGCCGAAAAGACTCAAGGAAGATATCAGAGTGGTGCTAGACGGAGAAGAAATTTTGCCGGGCCCCAGTGTCAAGATCCTGGGACTGGTGATACAAGCAAACAACAAGGCGGAAGCATCTGTGAGAAAGCTAAAGCACACGATGGAGCAAATACTGCACATGCTCCGCAGAGTGGCGATGAGACGCAGAGGAATGAAAGAGAACGACACCCTGAGGCTCGTATAGGCCTTCGTGGTTTCCCGAATTACGTACGTGACACCGTATCTCCTGCTGCGCACAGTCGAAAGGAACCAGATCGACGTGATAATCCGAAAAGCAATCAAGCAAGCCATCGGAGTCCCGATGCGTGCCTCCACGGACAAACTCATGAGGTTGGGCCTGCATAACACGGTGGACGAACTGATCGAGGGCCACCTCTCCAGCCAGAAGCATCGCCTAAGTCAAACGAAGGCCGGCAGAAGAGTCCTGAAGAAGATCGGCTGGGAAGAGACGAGACAGACGGAGCGAGGACAACTATCAGACGTCTGGCTAAAAGCCATCAAGGTAAAACCACTCCCCAAGAACATGAGCCCAGCAAACCACAGCGACAGACGGGAGGCCAGAGCAAAGGCTTACAACATGCTGCTGGCTGGGCAGAAGGGGGTAATCTTCACAGACGCCTCCAAAGACAGAGGAAAAAGCTGGGCGACCGTAACGGTGACAACCAAAGAAAAGCTGCTAACGTGCGCGACGGTAAAAACAAACGACGTCGACGAAGCAGAAGAGCTGGCAATTGCCCTGGCCCTCGCTGTACAAGGCAGTACCGAGTGGTCACAGACTCGCAACAAGCGTATAGAAGCTTCCAGTCGGGCTGGGTGTCCCGGTTGGCGCTTCGGGCACTCAAAGGCAAGGAACCCCCGAAAGGGGAAGAGATAGAATTAATCTGGGTTCCGGCCCACTCCGCAGTGTAGGGTAATGAGTTTTCCTACCAGCAGGCCCGAGCGCTGTCACACCGAGCCGCAGCCGCGGAGAGGGAAAAGGAGAACGCAAAGAGCCAACCACTGGCCATGTACAAAGACATAGTGGAATATTTCAGAAACTGGAGACAGAGCTTCCCCGAGCCACACCTCAAGTTAACGAGGGAGCAGCAGACAACATATAGGCACATCCAGACAGAGTCGTTTCCCCACCCCCGATTACTAAACCGCATGTACCCGAGCCAGTACGGGCAAGAATGCCCCGTGTGTCACGAGCCACGTACACTCCAACACATCATAGCAGAATGCAAATTTAGCCAACACCCACCACTCCTAACCCCAACATGATCCCCCTACCCATCCAACCCCTTAGAGAGCGATGGAGGATCTTGCTGTCCAGCCCCGCCCTGGAAGACCAGCATTGGCTCGTAACAGCATATGGATTCCTGTGAAGTGGGAACCACTTCCACCCGGCGCATGCGCTGAAAAGCTCACAAAATAAAGTTTTTCGTTCATTCATTCATTGATGGGCAGTATACCCCGTTGTGGGTATGTGCTGGGATCATCATCATCATAACCTCACTAACCTAACCATGAACCTAACTAGGGTGGCAAGTAGCTACCCTAACCTAACTGTGATGCACTGCCCCTACCTACGTATTTATTTCATTTCTTTTTAGGTTTCCTGGAGCAAGTGTTCCTTATTCGCAGCGATTCTTTTCTGGAAACTCTACCGACATTGACACGGCTAAATAGTTACCACGTCCTTATCATGTTTGGGCGTTAGTGCATATAGACTACTATATTTAATTTAAAATTCTTGTTTACCAATTGATTACAATGACTTCTACACCTTCGTTCATGCATGGTGTAGAATTCGTCGATGTTACGGGCTATTTCAATACATTAGAAATGCGACCCCGTATCCATTATCAACCGAGCCTTAGCAGAGTTCGCGTATTAGCCATTGTCATGCAGGTTCACGCACTGGTTATTACGACAAAGAAATGAACTGTGTGAAGCGAACAGTACACAATAGAAAGTTCAAGTTTTCCAGTTCAATTTCGCAATTTTAGTGCGGCTTACATTCAGATTATTAGATACATAAAGTCGATGAAGTGCTGTTTAAAGCTACTTAAACACGTAAACAATTAAATTTGTAAACAAGATCTAAATACCTTCTTTTTTGTGTGCGTGGAGAATTGAGCATACGGTTAAGTATTCATGGCATTTATATACTTGTTATTAATATGTACTCGTTGTTCAAATGATAAGTATATTTATTTATTTATTTACAAATACCTCACGGGCCTATGAAGAGGCATAGGGTGGGGGGGGGGGGCTTATGTTACAATGAATACAATCGGTTAAAAGATATCGATCCTACAAGGAACACAAGAAATTTGCATATAACCGAAAGCAGACATATCGTCAAAAAAGAAGAAAAGGAAGTGAACAGATAAGCATTGCAAAAAAAAAAAAACAGCAAGAAGTGAAAAGTTACATTATACATTTCATAGTTACAAAGGACTTTATACATGGCATAATTTAAGATGTTACTATCATAATTGCTCTTGTACAAGAGGTCCCGATACAGTCTTTGACTATGGGAGGTACTGTATACTATATATATATATATATATATATATATATATATATATTCTGTATACTAAATACTTGTAATCTGTCCCAACCTTTACTAATAAAATTCTGATTCTGAAAATATTGAAAAAGCGAAAAAAAGTGAATAAAAAATTTAAAAAATAACGCAGGCATAACGCGTGACAATGCATGAAAACGTAATCGGTTTGATAAAACTGTGCTCAGTGTGAAAAAAAAATGTTTCGTAATATTACAGCAAAAAGCGTCATGATTTGTGAGCGAGGCAATGCTATCTGGAAGGCTGTTCCAGAGACGGATAGCGCGAGGCAGTGGTGAAAAGTTAAATGCTTGCGTCATGCCATATACACGGGCATAGCTGAAATTATTGTGTAATCGGCGCGATGTGAAGACGCGGTGTTTCAAGCATGGTAGGGATATTCCGTCCGAGTGAATGAATTTATGGAATAATGACAGCAAGGCAATATCACGGCGAGTACTCAACGTCTACAATGATATTTCGGCTTTGATCTGCGTTATGCTACACTGGGAACAGTAATTAGGAGTAATGAAACGACTTGCCTTATTCTGAATTATTTCCAATGCGTCAATTAGGTATTTCTGATGTGGTGACCAAATGGGAGATGCGTACTCAAGCTGGGGTCAATGTCAATTAAGCCAGTTTACGCAAGGCAGATGAAACACTGCGCAAGTTCCGGCGCAAGAACCCCAATGATTTGGATGCATTGGCGGAGACACACGTAATGTGCTCGGACCATGTTAGGTTAGGTGTAAGGTGCACACCAAGATACTTATACTGTGAAGTCGGCGATATAATACTATTGTTAATGTGGTAGATAAACTGCGAATTAACAGGTTTACGGGTGAAAGACATTGTTTTACACTTTGACACGTTTAGTGTCATGAGCATGTGTTACACCACTGGTTCACGATATCTAGGTCTCATTGGAGTGCTATATGATCCTCACTGTTGGTTATTTGGCGGTAGATTATGCAATCATCGGCGAATATTCATATGCAAGACGATATGTGGTTAGGCAGATCATTTATATAAATTAAAAACAACAGAGGCGCAAGGACGCCTCCTTGCGGCACACCAGAAGTAATGTTAGATTTGGGGAAATGGCAGTCATTACCAGATATAAATGGCTCTCGATTAGACAAAAAGTTACGTAGCCATGACAATGTATAGGAGTCCAATTTTATCGCAGAAAGTTTCGATATGAGGCGGCAATGTGCAACATGATCAAAGGCTTTGGAAAAGTCAAGGAATAGCAGTCGGTCTGTAAGTAGTGATTCATGTTAAGGTGGATATCGGTTGTAAATTCAAATAACTGTAAAATAAGTCATAAATAATAATTTTGCTTGTATTGTTTTGTCTTTTAGCCAGTCTTGTATTACTATTAACCTATTTAATCATTTTTAATCCAAAACTAGCATGAAACAAATTTTGTGCAGTTGACAGTTGACAAGAACTTTATGGAAAGGTCCTGAGGAAAACGATTGGAGGAGCCGATGGCACCCCAATCAAGTTGGTGGCTCCGGCCATGACGGATTTGGGAGCTGGTGGCTCTCGGCGACGTCGCGGGCCCTCTGGACGGCCTGTCGTTGATGCGTGAAGTCCGCGCTTTGCAGTAGGGCGTCCCACTTGGACTTGTCGTGAAGATCAGAGCCCGCGTTGAACGAGCACAGCCAGAGTATATGATCGAAAGAACAGTACTCGTGCCCACATTTGGAGCACGATTGCGGGAAGTTGGAATCTATCCGATTGAGCGCTCTGGGGGTGAGGTACGATCTCGTCTGTAAGAGCCTGAACGTGACAGACTGAGCCCTGTTTAATTTTTGGTGAGGGGGAGGGTATTTCCTCCTGCTCAGTCTGTAGTGGGATGTGATCTCGTTAAAGGTGGTAAGAGGGTCTTTAGGGGAGCAATCTTGTGAGAGAGCTGGACCGTTAGCCCGAGCGCGGTTCGTGAATTCACGCGCTAGGCAGTGGGCCTGCTCGTTGGGGTTGCAACCCACTTGATTACCTACTCCTTTAACGTGGGCCGGAAACCAGGCGATGTGGTGACCTGCTGTCTCGTTTTCTGCAGTATTTTGAAGAGATTTGTTTACTAGGCTAGCCGTGTGCTAAGAATTTTGTGCACAGCTTTTTTTTTTCGCAACTGCCATGCCACCTGTCACCTCTTTCGCGTACAAACACCGATAAGTATGGATGGAGTGCTAACCGGTCGGTGCTACTGGTATGTAGGTCACTTTTTTTTCTCGCTTTGATGTGCAATTATTGAATTGTGTTCGTCTTCGGTGAAAGCTGGGACGCCACCCTTCGTTGCGCGAGGGCGGCCGGCGGCACGAGTTAGCGAGTGAAGCGAGCTTCTAACCTCGCCACCACGGGCGATGCGGCTGGTACGGGCCCACCTCTCGTGCCCACTAGGCAAGATGCTTGTCTCTGAAAAACGAAATGAGTCCTCGTGCTTCGGTGCCTACGCGCTTGTCCTACGACGTTGAGACAGAATGAGAGATCAAGCAATGGTGAAGAGAGCGCATTCCAGGCTACGTTATCGCTATCTCAAGAAACTCAAGTGACTCGGCGCAACTCAGCTTGCAGAGGAATGACCAAAATATCGACGTAGCGGCAAGCCTGTCTAGGTGGATGCCTGCACAGCGCGAGTGTCGGCGCCAGCATCTCTCGTTGACGTTGTTCTTCAGGCGCATCACGTGATTCAAACTGCTTGGCGCCGCTTTGCGCGCATTTTAAATACATTTTGAAGGTGCAGCTTCATAGCTTCTGATGGTACGAATAGTCATTCATTTCAATCACAATACAAACGCCACAGTCAAAGGAGTGAAAAGTCGCTAAATGTTTCTAAGCTACGAATTTGAAAAAAAAGACTTATCGACAGCCATACAGAAATCCAACATGGTGGATAATGGCGGCCTTGCAGGCTCTATGGGCGTCCAGGGGGGCTCTTCTGAACACCGTAAATTTCTGCCATATTGTAATTTTTTTTCCAATGAGGGCATTTTCAGCCAATCATAGTGTCCGTGGGAGTCCTCTGAGCCAATCAGAGCTAAGACGACGTCGAATTCGACACTATGGCGGACTTTGACAATGTCCCGAATACACGGAGGAAGGAAAGAAAGAGCTAGGAGGGAGCATTGGGAAACAAAACTGAAGTCAAGGAAAGTCGGCCCAACCCGCGGGATCGTGTAGCGGTAAACGTGAGAGTCTTCCACCGCCGCGCTCTCTGCACGCTCTTCTGAAAAAGACTCAGCGTGAGCCAGGAACGTTGTGGCTGCCGCACTCGCACGTTGCAAGGACTACGATAAATGCGTACGCTGCAACATGAACGACTCAAGTTGCGTGAACTCGTCGGTAGAACATGTGTACAGAGCGGTTGGCAAGGCACCCAAACAAGTGCGCGTCGATTAAAACCTACTGCGAACCGAGCGCACAATGCCGCGAGTCCGCCAAGCGAGGTGACATGTTGAAGCGACCTTTCCGAGGGAGAAGAAAAAAACAATGCATATCTTACGCACTTGGTTGAATCCATGTGAAGTGAAACTTTGGGGACTGGTGATGCCTCTATATGCGATGCCATACAAAGATTGCTGTGGTTTGCTTTTCTTTGAGGAGTTTTATGAAACGCGTAGGAAGTTTGCCCCATGTTCTCTTATTTTGCCCCATTTCTTAGGCAAGAGCTCGAAAGCATTACACGTCCGTTAAACACTGTTCACGGGCTCCAGGGTTGATGACACCGAGTTTACATTCAGTGGAAGTGGGGGCCATGTTAGTGGGCACCGGTGGGTAAAAATTAACGTTTATGACTTAATTATAACTTTTGAGAATAAATACTGAACCCTGGCTTCCTCAATATTTTGATGCGTTGCACGAAGTTCATAGTAAGTTTCCCCGGTGTCCTCGGTGTACTGAACGAGCCACTTTGTTGATGTTCAATTCACTTCAGTTTATTCAACATCATCTTGATGAATAGTTGAACATAGGGGGCATGGTATGGGTAATGTGTATAGGCGAAGTTCATATTGTGTGAGTTAATTTCGACCTTTGCAGTACACTCCGTATGGAAGTGTCCCGGGAGATTATGAGCATGTTTTCTTTTTCTTTGTAGTGAATTGTGTGCAACTTTTTTAAAGGTTGATGCCTGCGCAAAAGGAAACGGTTCGCTGTAGTTCTAATCCGAGCAAACTTGTATCTCCAAATGCACCGCGCGTTTTTGCAGAAACCAGAGGCACACGAATGTACTTTTTTCTTCGAGCCCGTTTGAACCCGAATGAACCGGTTCACAAAGCTCCGAACCGGCTTTAACCGCTGTAAGTTTCGATCCGGAGCTGAACCTCAACCGAACCGAAAAGCCTGAACGAGAACCCTAACCGAATCCGAAAAAGTTTCGGTTCGACATCCTGGTTGTAGCGCCGGCGGGCACAGCATATTGAGCGCAGTAAATCATGCACCGTTTCGTGTGGTATCGGCTGGAGTAAACATCAACCATGCGTGTGGTAGAACCTCACGTCGAAACGATGAAAGTTCATTGACTGCAGAGGCTGCGCTTTCAGTGATTATGAGTTGAGAGACACGGTATCTTTTCGTTCGTTTTCTATCCCGTCTTTGGTAATTTTAAGGTTGGCTTCATAGAGTGGTTTCTCCTCGGTGATGGTTTACAGATAGGCTACAGAGCCTGACGTCAGCCATTCATAGCAGCTGGCAGCGTTACCGCGCTCTCCAGGCGAAATATATTTATCAACAGTATAATTGGCGGAGTGCCTTACATGCATTGCCTTTTGCCTGTCGCATACTTGGCATACTTGTTGACTGAATACTATGTATGAAAAACAAATTCACCGACGATTACGATACTCACTAATGCGAAATTTGAGCGCAGCTGTATACATGCTTGCATATTGGCTGGCGCGGACAATCTGTCTCGTGCGGCACGTTGCAAACGGAGCGAAGTGTGGCGCGACGGCCTGGCTAATCGGGAGATCGCGAGAGGAAGCGCGTGGGTGACGCGTGGGCGCGATTCACAGCAGCCGCCGCAGGCAGCCTCCGCTCATGCAGCGCTTTGTTTCCGTATACAGACGACTCGCGCTACTCTGTCGCCATCTCGTAGCCATCGCCGCAAAGCCCCTCGTGCGCGGCGCTATGCTTTTCTTCTCATGCTTTCGCCATATGTATGCATTGTTCTTTCCAATGTATTGATGATCAGTGGTTTAACGGCCATGTAACAAATCGCTGTGTACTCGTTATCAATGTCTTTCGTAGATTATTTTTTTCTATGCTATTCTGGACACCTTGGTTCAAGTTAACTTGCTGTTTCTTTTTTCTTGTTTTGTTGTGTGTATTGTGGTCTTTTATTTATATTGTTTATACTGATGTGCTCGCCTGAAATCCCCCCCTACGTAATCCCCACTAGGGCCTTTAGGGTATTGAAATAAATAAAATAAATAAATAAAAATACCCTCCTCCGCTTTCCGCCTCGTGGTTCCGCTGCACCCTCCTCCTCGCACTCTCTTCGCTCTCGATGCTTTTTTCGTGCATCGCTGCGCTCCGCGTTCGCTCTCATCTTTCGCTGTCTTCGTTCGCTCGTTTACGCCGATGGTCGCCGCAGGAACGGGCGCCTAGAAGATGCGCTCTAAACAAGTGGCTTACAGTGAAGACCATCGCCTGAAAACCTGTGGGATAGCACATCAAATTCACTTGGGACTCTGTTCTGCAGGTTTAAAGCGAAAAGCTTTCTCAATGAAGTTCCCTTTTCATTTGATGCTTTTCAGAAAACTCTAGTACTGTTCTTTGTGTAAAATAAAACTGCTCTTTGCGGGAAGTTCCTGCAAATGATGAAAATAAAAATAACTAGACATGGTGAAGACTTCTTTCTGGGGTTTTACGTGCCAAAACCAGTTTTGATTATGAGGCACGCCGTAGTGGAGGGTTCCGGATTACTTTTGACCACCTGGGGTTCTTTAACGTGCACGACAACGCAAGTACACGGGCGTTTTTTGCATTTCACCTCCATCGAAGTGCGGCCGCCGAGCCGGAATTCGATCCCGCGATCTCGGGCTGCAGCAGCGCAACGCGTTAGCTGACTGAGCCACCACGGCGGGAATGGTGAAGACGTGTGTACCTTGAAAACGAACTCTGTTGACAAAACGAGCTGGTGATGTTACAAAATACCTAACGATAGTTTATGCTTCTCATTTCTTCCTACTTCTTTAAAAGGGCATCTCATCAGGTTGGGGTAATGCAAGCAGAATATCTTGCTGTATACCCGCACTGACGTTCGTGTCAGCAAAATATGAAACCGATGCTCAGCCCAGTATCAGCTGCAACTTGATACGAAAACCCGTGAATTCTTTCTCTTGAGGGATCCCGTCTTTGTGTCGGTAAATCACGTCGCACGCATAAACACCTCTGCGGTAAATGAAGTCACAGGCATAAACACCTCTACGTCAGACGCACTGCCTGCAATGTCACCGGTTATAGCAACTGATTATAGACATAAGTAAGTCACCCAATGCAGAACGCGCAAAACCGCCACAGCAATGCACATGATGTAGCGAAGAAGAGAGACGCTAGTGGGTCGAGCGCTCTTGATCGACAACGGCTCTCGTGCTTGAAAGCTGTTACTGCGCTGACCGGTGACGTTGCGCTGCTCCAAGCTCTGCCGAATAAACACCTTTAGAATTGGTGGAGGTGCTCGAAGGATGGAATCCTCCCCGATCCAGCCAAACTTCGTGCCGTCGCCGAATTCCCGAAACCGACGTCCGTCAAAGAACTGCGCAGTTTCGTAGGCTTGTGTTCCTACTTCAGGCGCTTCATTCGTAATTTCGCCATCGTCATATCGCCCCTGACGAAGCTCCTTGGAAGCAACGGACCCCTTCATTCGTGGTCATCCGAGTGCGACGAAGCGTTCGCAAAGCTCCGTCGTTTGCTGACGTCTCCTCCCATTTTGCGCCACTATGACCCAACGGCACCTATTGAGTTACACACGGACGCCAGCGGTGTTGGCCTCGGCGCTGTCCTAGCGCAGCGCCAACAAGGGTTTCCTGAGTATGTTGTGGCATATGCAAGCCGTACGCTTACTAAGGCCGAGACCACTTACACCGTCACAGAAAAAGAATGCCTGGCGATCATCTGGGCACTTACTAAGTTCCTGCCCTATTTGTATGGTCGCCAATTTGATGCCGTCATGGACCACCATGCATTATGCTGGCTGTCGTCATTGAAGGATCCCTCAGGCCGTCTCGCCCGCTGGGCACTTCGCTTGCAGGATTACGATATCCACGTACTGTACCGCAACCGACGCCAGCATGCTGACGCTGACGCCCTCTCACGTTCGCCCTTGCCTGACGACAATGCATGCTGCTCACTATCCCAGCTTGACGTTTCTTCCATCGACATCGGGACCATCGCTTCCGAGCAGCGCAAGGACCCCTGGATTGCCTCCATCATAGACTTCCTTGCTGATCCGTCATCGCAGCCAACCACTCGTGTGTTGCGCCGTCAAGCTCACCATTTCGCCATTCGCGGCAACCTGCTTCACCGACGCAATTACACCTCTGACGGCCGCCAGTGGTTATTAGTAGTACCTCGAAGTCTCCGTTCTGAGATCTGCGCATCGTTCCACTCTGATCCACAGTGTGCACACTCGGGACTTTTCAAAACCTATCAGCGCCTCCGACAACGCTACTACTGGCGAGGAATGTACAACTACGTTCGAAAGTTCATTCGCTCATGCCCCGACTGCCAACGCCAGAAATCTTCACCCCAGCTCTCGCCAGCTGGTCTGCAGCCTCTACCCTGCCCTAACCGGCCGTTCGGCCGCGCTGGAATCGATCTGTATGGACCACTTCCTTTGACATCAGCTGGTAACCGCTGGGCCATTGTTGCAGTCGATCACCTCACACGATACGACGAAACGGCCGCCCTTCCGGCAGCTACAGCGCGCGACGTTGCCACATTCCTGCTTCGCCGATTCATTCTGCGGCATGGTCCACCTCAAGAACTGCTCAGCGATCGCGGACGAGTCTTCCTGTCGGAAGTAGTTGAAGCCATTCTCAAAGAGTGCCACGTTGTTTATCGCACAACTATGGCGTATACACCACCCTCAAACAAATGGCCTCACGGAACGCTTCAACCGTACGCTCGGTGATATGCTTTCAATGTACGTCGCCTCCGACCACACGAACTGGGACGCCATCCTACCCTTCGTCACCTACGCGTATAACACCTCTACGCAGACCACCACTGTGTTTTCACCCTATTTCTTACTGTATGGTCGGCACCCTTCGCACACCATCGACACAATTCTGCCGTACCGGCCGGATACATCCGAGTTCGTGCCTATTTCTGCCACGGTCAGACATGCAGAAGAGTTCCGCGACCTCGCTCAGGCCTTTACCGCGACCTCGCCTTTCCGCGACCGCGACCTTTCCGCGACCTCGCTCGGGCTCGCAGCCGCTGATTTTGGTCAGTGCCCAATACCAGTCTGCAAACAATGGGATGATCCGGAGGCGGCCTGTTGCGACTACACCGTACATAAGGGAGCAAGCGACAGACGGCAAACTGGGCGTGGAACCGGCACATCGATGGATCAGCCGGTCACGCAATTTTTTCTGTTCATGCAGGTTAGTCACTTACCACACCACGAGAAGCTTGTTCTTTTCCTTTTGCCGGTTCCACCCCAAGTGTTGTATGACTGTGTAAGGTCGAACTCTATTGTACATTGTCGCACAAAACGGCGGTTCCTGTTGTGGAAGCGATGGAGTTTTTATTTACTTTTGCTCTTGTTGTGCGGAGATATTGAAATGAACCCGGGGCCTGATGCGGCAACACTGCAGAAAATTTTGTACGGACAAAGTGATATTAAGGAACAGCTTAATAGCATTGAAAGAAACCAAACAGCACAAAAAGCTGCTCTAGAAGACTTGACGAAGCGCATGTCGTCCTTGGAAGCAGCAGTTGCTGGATTTCCGAAAGTAGAAGCAGCAGTAGATGAATGTAAAAAGCTCTGCGACCATCAAGAACGCAGTATGCAATCTCTGATGTCAAAAGTAGACGACCTGGATAATCGCAGTAGGCGATGTAATCTTATTTTCTACGGCATAGCAGACAGCGATAGCAAGGAACCGTGGTCAGAGTCGGAAAAACACGTCAACAACATATGCACAAGAATGCTCAAAATCACACCGCAGTTCATCGAAAGAGCGCATAGAATCGGCAAATTCGTCCCGGGAAAAAATCGGCCTGTGATCGCAAACTTTGCATCTTACAAAGAAAAACAAGACCTTTTGATGAGTGCAAAGAATCTAAAAGGAACTGATATCAGCCTCTCAGAAGATTTCTCGCCTCAAGGGCGAACGATAAGGCGACGGCTTTGGAAATTCGCACAGGAACACAAAACTGATGACACACAGGCTATAATAAAAAACGACACCCTCTACTTGAACAAAACCAAATATGTTTATGATGAGAGTACTGAAGAAGTCGTACGAAGCAAATGACCATGCAGCGATCCGTCCGGCAAAATATCTTTTCTTGTAGTCAATTGCCGCAGTATTAAGAATAAGGTTGATGAACTAAGTAGCCTCTTAGAAACTGTTAAACCGTTAGTCGTAATAGGAACAGAGTCGTGGCTTGATGAGAGCGTAGCTGACAGTGAAGTGTTCCCAGCCAACTTTGTATGCATCAGAAAAGATCGGAATAACCGTGGTGGGGGCGTATTTGTTCTGGTTGACGAAAGCGTTGCGTCATGTCAAACTATAGTGCGGGAAAGCACATGTGAAGCAGTATGGTGTCAAATAAGACTTCGGAATGGTAAAACGTTATCTGTGTGCTCCTTTTACCGCCCACCGCAGGCCTCTGTAGAAACATTATCGGAGCTTACGAGCCAATTAGAAGTAATTAAAACTAACTACATTGTTGTAACTGGAGATTTTAACCTTCCAGATCTTGATTGGCACAGCCAGCCTGCCTTTTTAGGAATTACTGGCAGGCTATATACTGCTATGGCCAGTATTGTTAGCTTATTTTAACTTACGCAGACTGTTCTGGAACCCACAAGAAAAAATCATGTTCTTGATTTATTTTTCACAAATGCACCAGATAAAGTTCTGTCCACGGTAGTCATACCAGGAATTAGTGACCACGAAGCTGTTGTATGTAAAATGAACATGAGCTATCAAAATACTACTGCTACTAACAGCCGGCGTATATTTAATTATGCGAAGGCAAATACCGATGAAATTGGGGCCGAGCTTGACAATTACTTTGTTGTCTTCGAGACACTTGCAGAATCACTTTGAGTACAGCAGCTTTGGTCAAATTTCAAAGATAAGTTTTTGGTACTACGTGACCGTCACGTGCCGTCCTCGCTGCTATCTAAAAGGCGTCAAAGAAGCAAGCCATGGTTTACAAAACAGTTACATGCTTTAGCACAGAAACGGAAAAGGGCCTATCACCACCATTTGCGCAATCCGTCTATTCAAAATTTTCGTAAGCTTAAGGAAATTGCGTCTCAATTAAAAGGTGCTACGACAGCTGCGAAAACTGCATATTTTCAGTCATTTCAATCAGGACTTCAGCAAAATAAAAAGGAACTATGGAAATATGTGAAAGGAAAGAAAAAGGACTCTGTTTCAATCCCTGCTCTGGAACAGAATGGTGTCGTCATTGAAAGTGCTGCTGAAAAAGCTGAGAGCTTTAATTCATATTTTACCTCTGTTTTTTCCGTCCCAGGTACGCAAACAAACGCGTACCGCTTATCTGTACCTTCTCCGGGCGAGACTCAGATGGACGATATTGTATTTTATAGCCAAGGAGTTGAAACCCTGCTAAAGCGCCTAGATGTATCAAAAGCTTCTGGACTTGACGGACTGCCTAACGCTCTCTTGAAATCCTGTGCGCACATAGTGTCTCGGTACTTAGTAATAATCTTCGAAAAATCTTTACGCGATTGTGCCTTACCTAGTGATTGGAAATTGGCTGCTGTTGTACCTATTCACAAATCGGGACCACGAGAAATTGCTTCAAATTATCGTCCTATATCGTTAACAGCCGTTTGCTGCAAAATTTTAGAGCATGTCTTATACTCATCAATAATGAAGCACTTAGAAGCCAATTCCTTGTTAAATGAACGCCAACATGGCTTTCGCAATGACCGTTCCTGTGTGACCCAGTTAATTGAATTTACTCATGAGGTAGCATGCGCGCTGGACAACCGAACCAGTATTGACTGCATTTTTTTGAATTTCAGAAAAGCGTTCGATTTGGTCCCCCATAATATATTATTCCAGAAAATGACCCAATACAAAATTAACCCGAAAGTTATTAACTGGATCGCAGAATACTTAAATTCCAGGCAGCAGTACGTCTTCGTGAACGGTGAACAGTCATCCACTACCAATGTGACGTCCGGGGTCCCTCAGGGGTCAGTACTGGGCCCATTATTGTTTTAATGTATATTAATGACATCACCCTGGCGTATAATCGTCGATGAGAATGTTTGCAGATGACTGCATCGTTTATAGAGCAATAAACTGCGAAAGTGATCGCGGCGCAGTTCAAGACGACTTGGACAAGATAAATACATGGTGTAAAAAATGGCAAATGCAACTTAATTTGGAGAAGACAATGTGTATGACGTTTTCTAGAAAGAAGGAGGAAGCTTCGCCTTCGTATACTGTAAACAAGAAGGTTTTAAAAATAGTTTCTGAGTACAGGTATTTGGGCGTATTTTTCACGCCAACTCTGTGTTGGCACCGTCATGTTGATTATGCGATAGCTAAGGCTTGTAGATCCCTGTGGTTCCTGCGGCGAAACACGCGTGAGTTTCCCCAGTCCACGCGGGAATTACTGTATAAATCATGCGTGCGGTCGATACTTGATTACGCGAGTAGCGTATGGGACCCGCCCACTGCCCTCGATAAAGATAAATTGGAAAAAGTGCAAAACATGGGCGCCCGTTATGTCCTGGGAAACATTGTTAAGAGCCACAACTTGAGCATGACGCGCTGCAAGCAAACTTTAGGATGGGAACAGTTGGTCACATGCCGGGCTAAGCAGCGTTTGAAGCTTTTCCATGATGTATACTTATCTCGAACTTGTATTCCTCGTGACAGTTACATTTTTCCATCTCATTACGTGTCTGGACGAGTCGATCACATGTACAAAGTGCGGGAGTACCGATGTAAGACAGCAGCATTCAGTAATTCTTTTTCCCCTAAAACGGTTTCCCAGTGGAATCGATTGCCTTCAGCGATCGTTGTCGCTGTTGGTAGTGATTCATTTTTTCCTTTGTTAGAGTCAAGTGAGTTGTTCAGTTGATGACGAGTGTTTTTTGTGCGGTGTACATATTGTATTTGTTTTCGTCTTACTGTATGTTACCCGCTGGAATTTTTCGTACATTTTTGTCAATCTTCGTTACGTTGTGTATTGAGTGTACTTCCTACTAGCTGGTTAGGCTGTACTGTACTTACTGCAAATTGAGCTTGTGTTCTGTCTTGTAATCATGTAGTATTCCCCCCACTGTAATGCCTTATGGCGCTGTGGGTATCAAATAAAAAAAAAAAGATCAAGAGCGCCAGAGGAGCACTCGCAGTGACGCCACTTCCAAGGTCACCTTCGATCCGGGAGCGCTCGTGTGGCTCTCAGTCCCTCTCACTGCCCCTGGCCTCTCATCAAAACTGGTTCCGAAGTATGAAGGCCCTTATCGTGTCATCGAACGTGCATTTCCTGTGAACTATGTAATAGAACCAGTAGAGCCATCTTCAGACATGCGCCGCCGTGGACGAAACATTGTCCATGTCGACCGTCTAAAGCCTTATTATGACCCGCTCATCGTGACGAACTGTTAGGTCGCCGGACGGCTCCCTTATTGCTCCCGGGGGTGATTGTAGCGAAGAAGAGAGACGCTAGTGGGTCGAGCGCTCTTGATCGGCAACAGCTCTCGTGCTTGAAAGCTGTTACTGCGCTGACCGTTGACGTTGCGCTGCTCCAAGCTCTGCCGAATAAACACCTTTAGAATGCAAACAAAAAGAAGGAGCCAGGGCTTGTGACGTAAGATTAACGCGGTCCATCGGCTGCGGTATAGTAGATAGCAGGAAACTAATGTCGCTTGCGGACGCTTGTGGAGCCCAAGAAAAAGAATGCCTATGTTCGCAGCGAAGCATATCACCATGACAGCATGGTGATATGGATGCTGACGTGGCATCCATACCTTTGAACTTTTCAACCAAAATTTCCGTTGGGGTCTGGTTATGGTGCCCTTTAAGATACCTCGGGACAATTGATGTTTATCAGCAATTCCGGACTTTTGCTCAGAAGGTTGTCGATTGGAAGTGTGATGCTTGCAAAAAGAATGGAGACTATTGTGTGTGCTATTGTGTATGTTAATCGTTGTGTGCTTTTACTTTCCCAAAATTCTGAATATTTTCTTTTTATTGCACTTGTTTGGACAGTAATGTTCCCCTCTATTTTTCCAACTAAAAGCTCGGTTTTCTTCAGCGAGTGTCTCTTTCTAGATGAGCTTGCCTCCGATTTTTCGGCTGCATAGTTTTCTCGGGTGAAGCTTATTTCTGGGTGACTATCTGCTTAACTGAATTTGTCAAAGCTAAAATGCGCCGTATGATTTGAGTATTGCGTTCTTCAACACTCTGATTGCATCCAGTGCACATAAATTAATTGAGAATCAGTCATTCACATGGGCACTACGCCGTATACGGCGATATCACACTAGAGTGCACATGATATTCGATGAAAAAAATGGGATGGAACATAATTCCTGACATTCTGCTTCTAAAGAGCTCCAATGAATAATGAAGAAAAAAGCACCAAGTTAAATACGAACCATGATAACCATTTGGTAATTTGCCCAGATCTGAACTTGTTTATCAATCACCTTGCGCAGAACTTGCCCATCGCAGTAGCCGCAGCGCGACCACTGCAAGAACCCGGGCCAGGGCTCCCTCAAATTTGACCCTTTTGTGTCTTTCCCCTTACCGGCTTGTTTTCATCGCAGTGAGAGACAAACGCAAGCAAGATAAAACGTTGCAGTTTCGCCCGAAAGGCGAAGCATCGATTGCGATAGTGTGACGGAGGGAAGAAGCAAGACGGGAAAATATATTTACAATATTTACACGATTGACAATGATTGACACAACCAGTCAGTAACTGAAGCGTCGTCTTCTTCGGCCCTCAAGCTCGTGCTCCTCTTCCTCGATATTGTGCAGAGCAGTGTAACATATGCCCGCCCAGCGTGGGAGCGCCGTCCCGGTGCTTCCTAGGTAGAGGAGGACTGGTATCGTTTCAGGCGGCTGACATGAACGATGTCATGGGAAGTCTGGAGGGAGCGAGCAGTAGGTGTGACCGGAGAGATCTCGTAGGTGACGTCGGTCACCTGGCGAAGGACCCAGTAAGGACCGGAGTAGCGATACATTAGTTTTTCAGAGAGGCCGACGCGGCGGGTCGGAGACCATAGAAGGACAAGATCCCCGGGAGCATAGTCAGCGTCACGGTGACGACTGTCATAAATGCGTTTCTGTTTGATCTGGTAAGCACAAAGGCAATGGTGAGCAACTTGGCGTGGTTCTTCGGCTCGGGCAATGACGTCGCAGGCATACTCAGACACGGGCTCTTGAGGGATAGGTAGTATTGTGTCAAAAGGCAATACGGGATCGCGGCCGTACAACAAATAAAATGGCGAGTAACCTGCAGTGTCGTGGCGCGATGAATTGTACGCGAATGTGACAAAAGGGAGAGCAGTATCCCAGTCACGATGGTCATCAGACACATACATGGAGAGCATGTCCGTTATTGTTCGATTAAGCCGCTCAGTAAGACCGTTCGTCTGCGGATGGTATGCAGTAGTAAGTTTGTGTTTGGTAGAATAGGAGCGGAGCAAGTCGTCCACAACTGTAGAGAGGAAGTAGCGACCCCGGTCGGTAAGAAGTTGACGAGGAGCGCCGTGGTGAAGAATGATGTTGTGCAGCAGGAAGTCGGCGACGTCCGTTGCACAGGAGGTTGGAAGGGCTCTGGTGATCGCAAACCGAGTTGTATAATCGGTTGCGACGGCAATCCACTTGTTGCCGGAGGTAGATGTGGGGAAAGGTCCCAGGAGGTCTACACCAACGCGAGAGAAGGGTTCGGCAGGAACGTCAAGAGGTTGGAGTCGACCAGCAGGGAGCGCAGACGGCTTCTTCCGGCGCTGACATAACTCACACGAAGCGACATAGTGGCGGACAGATCGGTATAGACCAGGCCAAAAGAATCGTCGCCGGACACGGTCGTACGTACGAGATTCCCCAAGGTGACCAGAAGTTGGTACATCGTGCAGCTGGGACAGAACAGTGGTACGAAGTGTACAGCTATACGAAGTAAGGATAGTAGTTTTATCGGTCGTATGAACTTGCAAACATAAGCATACCAACTAAATTAACAAGGATGGTGTCGCGCTGCCCAAGGAAACATGAACGCATCTCACTCGATGACCGCGGGCACTCGCTGTCAAAACGCTGTAGTGAGTAAGCGCGGCTGCCGCAGCGAGCAAATTTACCTTCATCCCGCCGCTCGCATCAACGCAAATGAAGTCGCGAAAACACAGCGCAGGGAGGAAGAACTCTGCCCTAGTGACGCAAAACTAACGGTAAATTGGCTATCAATAGCAGCGATAGTTTTTTTGGAACTATCGATAATGTAAAAAAAACTATCGATAAACTATCGATAGTATACTATCAATAGTGTTACCATCGATAGTGCAGTCGGTATTACTATCGATAGTACCATCGGTAGTCCTTATACGTCTTTGTGTGTAGGTATGTACATTCGTGAGCAGACTTGTCTAGAGCACTGGAGTGGTGTGCTGTGGAACAAATCATAGTGCGCAACTGCTGTGGCAAGGGCAACGCGCTCGTTCCTCGCTTTTATGTCTATGTAGCTTCGATTCAGTTCAAGCACTGACCTTGAAACCCAGCAAGAATACGTTCTGAAGTAATAATTCGACGCGGAAACCAGCTCAGAAGCAGGCGCGCCAAACCTTGCGTCTCGGGTCGCTGTTGCCAGCACAACAAGGACATTTGGGACACTAACACTTTATCCAGCAACATGTGCGTACATCTGCCGAGCTCGGTGACCGGTAGAGTGCGATAACGAAGAGTCCTGTCATAGTTATGAAAACCACCATATACCACGCACTCGGGAAACCAAGTTTATGTTGCAATGAGTTCGCGCGGTTGATTTCATGGTGTCGGTAGTACTATAGAAATTACTATCGATAGAGCTATCGACAGTTTTTTTAGCATCTCTAGAGGTGCTATTCTCAAAACGCATGGCGGCTGCACGGCCGCCATTATCCGCCATGTCGACTCTCTCATAGGGTGTCGAGAAGTCACGTGTTTTGAAATTTGTGCCGAGAAACGGAAGTTTTGCAAAATGCAATTTTGTGGTTTCATCAGAATGACGAAACGTGACGTGGAGCTGCAAATTTTATCGATTAATACTTTTTCGTGGTCGTTGAACCTATATTGCGACTTTATCGCTTTAAAGAGAAAGGGGACGATAGCGTGCAGAAGCCCGTGCAATGCATCTGCAATTTCGCGAATATGTGGTGGCGTTCCAAGATAGCCGGCATGTCAGTTGTTGATTGGCTGAAGGAATATCCCGTGAAGAGCGCCACTGGAAGGGCTGTTTCGTAAACGTCAATTTGACGTTGCGTGACGTTGCGCTGGGCTGCCATTGCAGAGATTTTCCGCCATAATTTGTGGTGCGACGAGCCGCAGGAATTATGGTAATGAGCGGCCATATGCAAGGTCGGTCGAGAGGCATGCCTATCGCCGCATTTTCCCTGTCATTTGGGGCCATAGAAATCTTTTGTTAACAACGCGTGCTCATAGCATTTGCATCGCTCTCGGGAGGTGTTGGCATTTGTGTTTTGAACCATCATTTTTATTAAAAACACGCTTATTTGAAATAATATTCGTTGAACATTACAAACCTTCTGCGACTTTTTGCAATTTTCACTACTGCGTTTGTATTGTAATCAAGAATAATGACTTTTTGCATCATCACAGGCAATGACAACGGCGACTTTTTAATTTATAAAAAGAAATGTACGCAAGACGGCGGTTTAAGTTTCCTCACGTGGTGCGAGTAAGCAGCGAAGTGAACGAGAGATGGCAGCGCCGGCGCTTGCGTCGCGCAAGCGGATGCCTGTGGCGCGCGCAACGTTATCGATGATATTCGGCCGCTTCTCAGCCAGACGAGTCGGGCTGAGTGACTTGCGTTTCACGAGATAGCGGTAACGCGGCCTAGAGAGAGCGCTCATCCTCACTGGTAGGTCGCTTATGTTGTCTCCAGGTAGAAAACAAGCACGTGGGCGCCAATATACGTTGACTTATTCCGTTTCCCGAGGACACGCATCCTAGCTAATGAAGCAGACGACAGCATGTGCGCACGCAGACAACGGAAGCGAGAAACGATTTTGATGGAATAATCGTGTGCTTTGAGCTAGCTACTTTATTTTTAGTGGGGAGGAAAACTGTTTTGCTTTACCAAGAAGGCTAGGTTTAATGCCTACATTACCGTTTCTTAGGTGAAACATCAAATTTGCGTCACGTTACGAAAGCAAATCGGGGCTATCAGCGCCATTTTGTATAAGCGTCGAGCCTACGTCACGCCTCGAAGAAAATGGCGGAATGTGCAAAATAGCGGCTCTGCAAAGTGTTCGACGAGTGTGCGATTTTCTCGGCAGACGCAAGAGGAAACTAGCACGAGTTCTGTTTGCTGCTACAGTCTGCATTATTCTAACGGCTGTCATTTTCAGCCTCTCTCTATCTCTCTCTCTCTCTTTCTGTAACAACAATTTTCTTTTGTGCGTGTGGTTCATGTACTGAATAAACGCCAGCAGCACATCGGTTCTCGCTAAAATTTTACCCTATTCCGTTATGATACATGAGCCAGCATGCCATAGCCCGTGGCTACTGCGTTTCGGCAGGAAAATAACCGGCAGTGAAATGTGCTTTATTTCGCTATTTTATTAGCAACTTTCGTACAGCAAGAGATACAATAGACAAAAGAATATTGCAGAGCTGAGTATCTCGCATCTACAGTACAAACTGCAGATTGTATACGCGCATATACATAAAGCTTCTTACAATTTCTGAATAGCAAGTCTTTTTTTTGCGGCAGCAGTTATCTGCGATTACTCATGCAAAAAAAATATTAGGCGAGACCGGTTGAAAGACTGAAGGCAGCACATTTCGCATATTCAAACACAGACAAGGTGGAGTAGTCCGTGCTGGATCTGTTGTCAGGAAAAAAATGAAAGTAATAAGTTTTTGCTTACACACAACGCAATTGCAGGAACAAATTTCAACACTCTTTCCGCAAAACAGTGCTTTAATTTCATGCACGTACGTCAACACTTATCGTATTTTATTGTGGGATTTATGCTGAAAATATGGCACAAAAATTTAACAATCCAAACTCTTACTTTAACTGCTACTATATTCAACAGGTTCGGAAATCCTGCTTTAAAAAAATTTAAATTATGGGGTTTACGTGCCAAAACCATGATCTGATTATGAGGCACGCCGCAGTGGGGAACTACAGAAATTTGGACCACCTGGAGTTCTTTAACGGGCACGCAAATCTAAGTACACAGGTGTTTTCGCATTTCGTCCCCATCGAAATGCGGTCGCCGTGGCCGGGATTCGATCCCGCGACCTCGTGCTTAACAGCCCAACACCATAGCCACTAAGCAACCACGGCGGGTGAAATGCTGCTTTCTCAACGGTTGTCTGAAAACACACATCAATTTCTTACAGCTATATTGATCACTGAATTTCTTATTCCCTTGTCAATAAGGCACTGACGGATTAGTTTGTTCAACCTTTTTATATACTCCTTGTTTTCCTAGTTCTGCAGAATGCCTGTTAATGGAAGACGATCTTCCAGAAGTTGTAAGCCACTGGTCAACGGTCTATGAGCATTTCCTACTATAGAAGAATTTCTTTTGCACAGGAGGAGCAATACTTTGCGGGAACACCGCAGCGCGTGGCTCGCTAAGGGCCGACGTAAGCACCTTCGTACGCATTGCGCGCCAGCGCGACTTGGTCCGGAGGTAAATCGTTCTGAACAAAATCTGCTCGTACGTCTGCTTAGTTCTCAGTTAACCGCGAACATCGCACAACGCAGATGAATACTCGATAAAGACAGACAAGAAGGTGCTTTTTTTTTCGCAACACAATTCGCCGCGCAGCGTAAAATGCACCCGGCGCCGTAGAAGGAACGCGAAGGAAACGGTGCTTGCAGTGCTTTCTGCAGTAGCGCAGTGCTCCTTCAATTGGTCTCTGTACCTTGTGAAGCTCTAGGTGACTTTCAATGTCTAACCAAGAACAGGCAAGTCTAACTTAACCCCTTCGTCCATGCAGGAAGCATTCAAGGATTTTTGGCAAAATTATCAGTTTATTCCATAAAGCGACAGCAGTCGCCGAGATACAACGAAACGCTATTTTCGCCAGCGCTTCAGCTAGCACTCACTCGTCTCAGAAGCTGCTGTCGTTATGTAATTTCAATGTATTTACACACCACAGAGAAATATACCGCATACGGAATACCCTTTCTTTCGTCTTACATCTTTTTCGATAAGGTTAGCGGATACTCGCTATAACAACTGCATAAAAAGAGGGATTACCTTTCATTCTCTTGGAAGCGGAAAGAAGTGGCCCTGCTGTCCCTTCCCATGCTCGTCAACCGAAGGCCACAGAGTCTTGTGGCCTTTCTTCTGTTTTTCTACATCGCTGGAGCCACCGGCCGATACAGAAACAAAATGTTGCAGCGCACAGTAGAAGGCAAAGGCGTGCACGTGTACAAAGGTGCAGAGAGCGACAGGAGCAGACGAACGGAATGACAGCCGAAGCGATAAGAGCGAAACCGCCGCCCGTTGGCGCAACGTGTGAAGCAACTAAATGAAGATGTAGAATGCTAAAAAACGAAAATAGCCAGAAACACATTCCATTTCTACAAATAATTGATTGCATGGCTTTAATTTATTGCTATGTAGGTTGAAAAGATAGAGCCACATATGCAAAACGTTACTGAATTTTCCTTTGGCTACAGTGTCATAGCGACGCTTTATTGCCAATACCGGACTAGCCCGACTGTCCACCGCCTGATTAGACTGGCAAGCCTGAAGTCCTAACATTAATTTTCTTAAATAAGTGATTGTACTTGTAGGACTAATTTCATATAGGAAAGAAAGGAGATGTTCTGCACAGTTGCACTCCCATCACTTCGCTACGCCGAGTCGTCCTCTCTCTGGCAAAAGCTTAGCCGGCTTCACCACAACAAAGTAAAGTTATGCGGTGAAGTATACACAATAAATTGCAGTGCAGGATATTGAGAGTGGAGAGGGGCCACTGTTACGGGACATAGTATGTGTTCCTGTATGGGCAACCAGCGCTGAAACTTCGCGTGCCAGCAGCAGCGCCGTAACACATAGGCTAGCGAGCGATGGAAACAGTTTCCAGTTGCACATACTGCGATTTCGCGTCATCAATTTTACCACTCTTCTTGAGGTAGATGTGTCCAGATTTTGGCCTGATTGGGAACCGGCGTGCTAGAACGCATGAGCGCATGCGCTTTTCCAGCGCGCATCGGTATGGCCGTATGGCCAGAGCTTCGCTGGATACATAGAGCTAAAGTAAACGTTGGTACAGCCGCGCGTCTGTTATCCAAAATGTGGCACCATTTTCGTCGCCTCCCTATCGGATGGTGTCAGCATATTTCAGCTGCCCACCCAAACTGCCGTATCGCCTCCTGGCCAGCGCTGGCTCCCCACTGTACATGCGCGAATGCACCGTCTCCAGTCATAGTACAAGCACTGATACACCTAATAAGTGTGCTCACAGAACTTCGGACGTGGTGATTGAATCCTTTGTTTTACCCCCCTAGCTCACCCTGTATCTGAGATGGGGCCTAAAAGGTGCTCCTTAATTATACACGCGCGCGTCTCGTTTCAATATTCTGGGCTGTTACACCCAGATTATTTTTGGAGCCACTACACGGAGGCACCTCGTACGTAGACTTCGTAGGCGTCACCATTGCCCATTAGCTTCTTCTTCTCTCTTTCCCTCCCTCCTTTTAACGGCTCCCTTTCGGGGCCACCGAAGTGATGCATTGGTAGGGTTCGTGCCATGCTCTGCGGCCTTAGCCCCCCAAAAAGGGGCTTAAATTCTTACCGTAATGTCAGAAACAGCTCTGAAGTGCTGCCACTACAGTTATTAGACGTCTGAGTATTGTACTGCGACCGGGGGCTGCGCGTGCGCGTATAATACCGAGCTAGCCAGGTGGGCGAAACAAGTGGTTAAATCGCCACAGCCACGTCAGAAACAGCTCTGAAGGCTTTTCAGTACAGTTAAATCGATGCTCGTACTCTGAGCGGAGACGGCGTGTCTGCGCGTGTATAATTAAGGCACACGCACTATATGTACCGCGAAAGTGGCCCCTTTCTTTTCGTGGTAATCTTCAGCGCATAACACGGCTGTGTTGCAGCGAAGCTGATTTAAAACTGGCACACAAGGTAGTGTAGGGATGACTGATCATATATCTGTCAAACGTCGCAAAAGCTTTTACAATAGCTAACTGGACTAATTCATTCCAGCAGCTGCAACGCTCAACACAAGATCATCTAACCTTTGACGGTTTTGAACTGTAGGGTGGTAAGTCTCGAAACAAACTCGTGATTTTCCTGGTGGTGCCGCATCAAATTCCCGCGATGAGCAAATAGGTTAGGCTCAATGCAAATGCCGCATTCAAAATTTATCGGCGCACTTTTAGCAAAAGAACTTGACTGTTCACCGTGCTTTGTCTTCAAGTGCCTCATTCGAGCTGACTTTCACTGATATTGCAGATTACACAGCGGACATGGGATTTACCTCGAAGAGTTAGCAGGCTGTTGGTCAAAACTTGCCATGACGATGTGCGCCGTGAACACCGAAAGCAAAGCGAGAAAGTACAAGTGGGCTTCTAACACCTCCACAGAAGCAGATGCTGACCATTGGCGTAGCCAGAGGGGGGGTTTGAAGGGTCGAAGCCCCCCCTCCCCCCCCCCCCCCTTTACCCCTTCCCAACGGAACAAAAAGTTGCAAGAGGTGGGCTCCGAAAGAGCGACTTGAATGAAAGGGAAGGCTTCAATGTTAAAGCAGGGCGAGGGCTATACTGGCGGTCCCGAGGGGGGGGGGGGGGCGAGTTGTCATGGGGGAGATACTCTCCCCCAGCACAGAACATTGCGGCCTATTCCTGATTCCGGATTGTGTTAACCATAACTGCTGAGGGGAGACCAGCGCTAAAAATTCCACACGCAGATCCAGATGGCACGAGCGCGTGCATGAAACTTCGGGGCATTCTTGCTCCCCAACAGGCCTTCGTGTCGTCGGAGAGCTTCTCGTTTCTGGTACTTGACCGAATTGGTGACCCCGCTGCGCGGAATAAAAAGCATTCCGCAAATATTGCGACTTGCTTGTCTAGGAAAGGCAAAATAAGCACGCCTCTCCCCCCCCCCCCTTTTTTTATTATTTCTTTTTCTTTCCTTGTCTCTGAATATCATTATGTTAATAAACTTGAGAAGAGCTCTTGCTATCTCAGGCTAGTGTGTACACGCTGTTAAGAATGAAAACAGGGCAATAAACGGGACAAGAAAGACCCACAGAACGCTGATTTGCGCACGGCAAGATATATCAAAGACGGGTGTGCTGGGCCAGGGAAGCTAAGAAACTGCCACGACAGACAGGTGGGTAGGCAGGTAGGTGAATGGCCTCGAAGTCCACGCAGAAACAGAACTATAGGATTTCTAGTGGCCGCCATGCCGTTAAAAACTCCGGGGAATGTTAAAGAGTGCGACAGTAGCAAACCTAACAGAAAATAAATTTAAGAATGGGAGTGGGGTGATGGATACGAGGAGGGGGGGGGGGGCGCATATATGGCGTCAAGAACGAGTCGGTGGATAATTATGGGCATAGCTAGAGAGCGTCTCGTCACTGCCAGATTGCTCAAAACCAGACGGTCGTGGCCAGTCGCCTAGCTGAGGTTCACCTACCCCGTTGTAACACGTGCTAACTTAGATTTCTCGGAAATCGTAGATTGAACGGTTCATTTAGGCACGAATTCTTTATTCAGGGTTGAATTCATATAATACACTCACACAATAACATAGTTTCATTTATTTATTCACTTTCTCTTCAGAATAAGGTGCAAGTTTAAACCCAGCGCCCACGTTCATCTCCTGAGTGTACACACGTTGAAATCGGGCATGCAAGGGGGCGGACGCGCATGCACGGCTACGCGCGTGCGCGCGCACGCACGCACAAAGGCGGGGAGGCGAAAAGAAGGCTAGTGCGGCACGCAGTCACCTGATTTCACTAGGGACATCTCCGCCTCGCAAATCTAGGGAAGCGCACAAGAGAAGATCTGACAACACTAGTGTGTTCTGGTGGGGATTTAGTCGCTCCCAATAGAACGTCCGCAAGTCTTAGTGTAGAGTCACGAGCCGAGACCGTTGGCGGAAACGTACTCTCTCTCACGTTCGCGAACCGAAGCATTTTCTCAGATAAATTTTTGATGCAATATGATGCACTTAATGCATTTGCGTATCGGCAACCTGCTTTCCTGAATCTGGCTTTCTCGCCCAGAAGCTGCATCACTGTAACCGACGTGCAGGTACTTTGTCAAAATAGAGTTCACCTCCAGATACAGTCCAATACGATTGTGCGGAAGGATATAGAGTAAATGTAATAGTATTTCGTTTCGTATCCCCAGCACTATCCTGTATCTAGCTGTAGCTACGTCACCCTCGTAGCTTTAAAGGAAAATAACAACGCAAGTCTCCAGTTTTGATAGGGGCTCTGTATCACTACTCCACATTCGCATTTCATTGCTCCCCCCCCCCCCCCCCCAAAGAAAGAATTATTTATGTTTTTTCTAGTTCTCGCAACAGTTTACCATGGCACATTTGCGGTAGTACAACAGAATACGAAATTTCCTTCTTTCGTGATGTAAATTATACCTCAGTCTGAATGTCCACGACAAGGACCGGAGCTCTAATTGATCACGCATTCGTAAAACAAATACAAAATTTGAAATTGAGAAGATTTATGAATCTCACTGAAGTGTAGATGGTTCCCTACCTGCAGTCGTGCGCCGTATCATCTACGGTGCACCACAGTAGGCTTGAACGTCTTAGCAATAAACATATACACAAACTTACGAGTCCTGTCATAATGCACCGTGACGCTGAAATGCTACCCGATTCTCATTGATAGTCCACAGATGCGACTTGTCTGCAACAATTTTTCTGTTTCTCGTTTCTTCCATTTACAGTTCCTGGCGTACGTATAGGGTCGCAGCTGCTCTGTCCCGCGTACAATTCCAGCATTCGATTGGATGGGGCCCTTGAAAGCGCTGCTGCGCGGTCCCTTCATATATGAAACGCGATCGCAGTTATACAGGCAATCACTTGAACTGTGTACTCTATTGTTTTTTTTTTCGAATGCCAATGTGGAGTTCGTTGCAGTAATGCTGAGTCCCAATCTGCGGCGGCTACAGCATGCAACGGTATATACTCAGGTGACAATGCATCTGCGTTGATTCTCTCAGTGCTGATGCATATAAGCAGTGGCATTGTGGCATTCATGCTGGCATACAAATTAGAATGGCTACAACATTCGGCACTATAGATACTTACATGCTAGTACACGTAAGCTAATGCACTTAATCGTATATTACATCTAATGCTAATGCATCTAAGGAGAGTTACTGTACTGTTGAGCTCATGTTGAGATACAAGCGGCTATGGCTACAGCATGCGGCGTTGCTTAGGTACTAATGCATGTAAGATACTGCGCCTAATACTAATGTATCCGAACAATGCTACCAATTCTCATATCGTGGCTAAGCATGATAACATAGGTACGAAGTAACGCAATCTGTACGAGTTGCCGCAAATTCCGGCGATAGCTTTACATTGTTTTGGCTGATTAAACAGCGGAAAGGGATTTGGTTACACTTCTTGGCACGTCATCGCAGCACCATTACCACACCACTTGTATCGTTGATAATCGTATACGTCCGTTTCGCGTCTCAACAGTGACCACAACTGGTACGTTGCGATGGCAGTGACGTAATCGATAATGTGATAGCGGTAATGTGGCAGCGTTCGATTCTTGCGAACGATGGTGCTGGAATGATTTGAGACACCGTGTGGAAAGACAATGGACTGAGCTTCGCGCACCAGTTTGTCGTGACGTCACCGATTTTTACAACGTCTACTCGAGCCTTTTTAATTGTTTATTGGTACACAAGGACTATGCATTTCATTTTGAAGGAACCAACAATAAAATCAAGCCACTTTCGCGAACTCATCCTGAGCCAAAACCGCGAAAAATACGAAAAAAGAAAGATATACTTTTCAAATTTATGACGTCAAACTGACCTGTCGACGATCAGTTTCCGACACGAAATTCGATAAAGGAGATTTTGGCCCTTTTTTTATCTCAAGTAAACAACATTTCTTCCCCCGCCCAATGAAGCAAATGTTTCCAAAGGTTACTGTAATAGTCTAAACTGACTCACTGTTGATCTATGGTGGCCCTTTAAAGGACACTGAAGGCAAATACTTAGTCGACGTGGACTATTCATATACCATTCCAGAAACTCGCCACGCTTGTTTCATGCCAATAAAACACTTAGTTTGCGAGATTTCATTTGAAGGGTCCGACTACCTTTATCGCAATTCAAATCTCCCTCCACCCAAGCATTTCCCACGTGCAACCAAAGTTCCACATGTTCCACAGAGGGGTTTTAAATGCCACCGGTCATTCAGGCTGCCATTGTTGTGTGAAACAAAGTGTTCGATCTTTGTAGCTGAAAACGCTTGCAATGTTCACCCAAGCTCAGCCACAATTGCTACGCGAACTAGAACGTAGCTAGCTCAGTAATGCTACACAACCACGGCGGGTAACCAAAATTCAAGTGACGTATCAGGTGACGTCTCAGACACATTAAACAAACTGTTACCATGAGTAGAAGCAAGATCGAGATGACTATGAAGGCTACGAACAAAGCCACATTTCGGGACACATGCGCCAGTAAGTCATCAATTTCTTGAACAATAAAAGAGCTCGATTAACCCTGTTCGCGTTGAGCGGACACCCTTATAGATAATCAGCGTGGCCACAAAAGTGTCTACGTGTGCTTTTACCGGTTTTGTTCATATTTGTCGAGCAATGTACACGTGTCTTTTGACGTTTTTAAGAAGTATAAGTACGCTTTCGACAACTGGAAACAAATATGCTGGTGAAAGTTTGCGCTGTATGTTTCTGTAATGTGCCTTTCCGTGTCCCTGTCATTCTGGCGGCGCTACAAGATAACGATAGAGAAAGCCACGACCGTTCTAACGTGCGATTAACCACGCAGAACCAGTGGCGATCTCTAGGCCACCAAAAAAGAGAACAAGTAAAGAGAAAACAAGTAACTGAAGTAACAACACATTCGAAGGAGAATGTCAAAGTAATTTAATGAATGTCTCGTGAGTGCGCAGGCGTTCGCCTTCATCTTCTTTATTGTCTACTGAAGTGACTGTCAACGTTTTTTGTAAAGGCTAACCAAGACAGCAAAAACATTTGAGGGAGTTACCCTTATGCAAGCAGTAATCAAGAACTCACCCTTCAGCCACCCTATTGCGGAACCCACTCAGTATAGGCACGAATACTTGGCACGCCTGAGCCGTTCCTGAATGAGCGCTGAATACACTGGGCCCATTCCCATATGAACAGCCGCAATTCAGTCGACGTTTCCTCGCGTATTCTGTCACAGCCTTCGTTTAAAATTTGATCAGTGGTGAATATTTAGTCCCACTTTGGACGAGACTGTTTTCCTTATGTTCAAGGTATTTTCTGAACACGCGGCCTCTGGAATGTGAAGAGTGAGGTGTTTTAGCTCTGTTTGCCTGTCTTCATCTTTGCGATTTCTCTCCTCTTTCCTTTCCGAAAATTCTAAAATTTTCTAACCAGGGTCCGTATTCTCTGACGCTTCCGTTCTCGAAGAATTCGCTTTGCGAGCAGCGATTGGTGGCCACCTGGGTGACGCCATCGCCTCGGCACGCACACGCATAATATGACGTCGTCACGCACATGTCAATCTTGCGGCTACCGAATTAGCGTCTGCTACGAAGCGAAGTGGTGCGAGGTGCTTCGATGTGATTCGAAGGCGCTGTATGACGCGTGCAGAGCCCGTGCGTGCCGTGTGCACCGGCGAGATCGGTGTTCCTGGCAAAATGGCGGCGATGGTGATCCCTGTGGCCCGTGCGTTCGTGCTTTTAGCGAGCATCCGTGAGAGACAACGACGACCTCGACATCGAAAAGACGCGTTTCAGATGGCAGAAGAAGAATTCACGAGGCAAATATTTTTTTATTTACCAAGAAGCGTTCCTAATTTGCTACATTTTACCTTGGTTTTTGACGTTCACTTCAAGAAAAAAAAAACTGCACACCGATTGGCCTCTGCCCTTCCTCACGTTCTAATTACGTCAGCGGACCGCCAAAACGTGACGCCACCGCCAAACTGAATTCTTCGAAAATCGAAACATTACAGAATACGGCCCCTGAGCACACCACTTCTCCAAATTAAATAACAACTCGGGATTCTTTTTGGGTTTGTAGTGATTCCCGAACGCAAAAATGTGGCAGAACCCATTTCACTATGAATGTGATGCGATTAGCAATAAGGCAATGTATTGCGCCACACAGTATAGCCAATGCGGAGACGCCTCATGTATGGAGCGATTGTGCAGCCGCGGTACTTTCTGGCGCTTCTCTATATAAACAAGCTGCCTAATCCAGTGGCGCATCGGTGAAGTCCACGCTTTTGTCAATACACCATTAAGACGCACTTGTCTGACGTGGGTTTGATACCACCCAGCAACAGATAAATTTGAGGTGGTTTTTGGTGTGATTAGCACTCTTCGGGTACTTCAGGCACTTTGGGGGGGGGGGGGGTGCGGTCTCTCTATCTAATGTATCTACCTAACTGTCTGTCTATCTGTGTCTCTAACTGTTTTCCCGCCAACTTGGCTCACTGGGTAGTCCATTCTCTACTGTGTGGATCATTGAGCTGCTGCTCTGAGGAAACCGGGATCGAAACCATCCACCGGACCAACTTGGGTCACTGGGTATGTGCCACGAGATATGCGCCCCTCTTAGATGAGCCTCTTTTATGCCAACTTGAGTCACGGGCTATGCGCCATTGGGTATAGGCCGTTCTTAAAAGTAACGCGTTGACGACAACTGGGGTAAATATGTGCCATATGGTAGTGTCGCTCTTCAATGACGAGGAAAATAATTTAATATTTTTCGGTGTTGGGCGGAGTGGCACCCGCGTCATAAATATCCATACACACTTGAGTGATGATATATTCGCCCACGCGCCACGGGAATGGCGTAGCGTACCGAGAGGTAAGTGCACCCGCCATGGTGGCTCGGTCAGTCAAGGCGTTGCGCTGCTAAGCACGAGGTTGCGGAATCAAATCCCGGCCGCGGCGGCCGTATTTCGATGGAGGCGAAATGCGAAAAACGCCCGTGTGCTTGCGTTGTAGTGCACGTTAAAGAACCCCAGGTGGTCAAAATTAATTCGGAGCTTTGCACTATGGCGTGCCTCATAATCAGAACTGGTTCTGGCACGTAAAAACCCAAGAAAGAAAAGTTGTCGCAGTTTCACCTGAAAGGCGAAGCATCAATTGCGATAGCAAATTTGTAGAGAGCTATACGGAGTAATGATAGTAGCTTTATCAGCTGTATAAACTTGGACATGCAGCAGCACCGGCAACACGCAGAACTGTTGTCGACGCCGTCGGCATTTTGCCCACATTCGCACCAAATGCGTGCGGCGTTGGTGACTGTTGCTGGAGCCTCTGATATAAATAGGTACTTGGTGCCGCAGCTAAACGTCCCCTCCCTTTCCTCCCCCTCCCCCCCCCCCCCCACGGCCTTTCGTGCGTCAGAAGAAGGCGCGTTTGCTCTACATATATGGTGATTGTAAAGGAGGAAAGAGACGCCTACTTCTGCAGCCCTTAAGGGAGCACGGCACAGAACGCGCGTTTGTTCTCCGCCGTGCGTTCACTCCCCGTGAAAGCGCGCGTCCCTCGCACCCTTTCACTCGCACATACAGCGTTCGGCGGCGCGCGGCGACGATTTCATCTCCATTGACGTCATACGGAACCTCACGGCGACGGCGACGGCAGAAATCTGCTTTGGAGTGTCCATATAATTGCTATCGCAATAATAAAAAAATGCGAGAGAGCATTCCGGTGGCATAGACGACTTATACTTACCGTGTTTCGACGGTTGGAGTACGGTGCGTTGATACCTTACAATAGGATGCTAATCGCTTTAGTTGTACCTTTCATAGTGAGATGGGTTCTGGGGGATTTTAATTCATTACCATTCTTATGATACTTGTGCGCTTTGCGGGGGCCAAGTATCTATTTATGTTTGTATCTATGTAGGTTTTCCCACCTACCTGGATCACCGGGAAGTCCGTGGTCGAATGAGTAGCGCATCAGACCGCTGTGTTGAAGTAACGGGGCTCAAAACCAACAATCGGACCGACTTGGCTCACTGCGTACGTGCCGCTCTTCAACGAACCACTTTCACGCCGACATGGGTCGCCGTAGTTGCGGGACTGCGTAGGTACCGCTGGTGGAAGAAAGTCGTTGACGCCGGCTTGAAGCACTGGGTGTGTGCCATTCGGTCTGTGCCGGTCTTCAATGAACGTCTTTTATGCATCTTGGGTGACAAGGTATGTGCCGTTGGGTGTGCGCGCCTCTTCAATGAACCTCTCGCCGACTTTAGTCACCGAGTATGTGGCACTGAGTGGGCGGCAAGCGACGGAACAATTCTCAGCGTTCGCTCGGCGCGCCACGCATTTCGGAGCCCTCGCGCAGAATTCGCGGTGGCGGCGGTACGTCGACTTTCAAAGACTTGGCTTTCATAATAAGGAAACGCTTCCATGTTTGTTCGTCCTACTGAACTTTTAAAATTAAAATTATGGGATTTTACGTGCCAAAACCACGATCTGACTATGAGGCTCGCCGTAGTGGGGGACTCCGGAAATTTGGACCACCTGGGGTTCTTTAACGTGCACCTAAATCTAAGTACACGGGTGTTTTCGCATTTCGCCCCCATCGAAATGCGGCCGCCGTGGCCGGGATTCGATCCCGCGACCTCGTGCTTAGCAGCCCAACACCATAGCCACTAAGCAACCACGGCGGGTGACTAAACTTTTGCCGAAGACAGGATGCACTCAGGAAGTGCTTTGTAAACAGGAGGCGGTGCTGTAAGCGTAAGTAACCAAACGCTATTGGTACAGGCAGATAAATATCAAATATAACGTCTGGGCGACTGTTCTATGCTGCCAGCGTACTGCGTCAGCCTTCTCAGTTTTTTGTGACATTCAATTCAAGTCAGGTTATTTTCATCTTCCAACAGCGTTTCATTGTGTGCACGATGGGACCTGAATTTCAGATTTTGCGAGAGGTTATTTTAGTTGCTTGAAACAAAAAATAAAAAAGTCTGTTTAAGCCAGTCGGGTCATCGGAATCACGTAGACATGCGCCGTCATAAGACAGGTATTAAGGCGCGCCTATAAACACGTAACGTTAGCAATTAAATACTTTGTTCAAGTTTATGACAGCTTTCCTATGTGTGTGATAGTAAGCATCTTATGCTATAGCAGGTAATATGGGCTGTATGTTTTTGTTCACTAATGTAGTCGTTGTTTTGTTATAACTGTTATACCGAGAAGGTAAGCAGATCCTGTTTTATGATTGAAGCATACTTGTGGCGATGCGGTTCGTCATGGTGCAACGCGTTAAGTTCAAAATCTTCCCGTCCAAACCAATCAGGCTAAATATAATATCACCAGTCAACAACTGTACCATTCTCATTAGTTTCGTCATACGGGACTACCGTCGCATTAAATCAACGTACGACCTAACCACTCTCGCTTAAAATTTGTCTTCGCTTACCCACCAACTTCCCACAACTATTCTACAAAATTTATTTCGGCTAGGGTGGGGGTAGTAATACTTTTTATTCGTTTAGCTTACGTCGCACGCTGCGATTTCACATAGTAATCAAGCTAGCTTCTATTTCCCGTTAAGCTGGCCGCCCGCATAACTTAGCTGCATAGGAACAGAGTAGTCGTAGTGAAATGAAAAAGGCGACGCTTGGGATGTTATTAGCATTGCCGTTGTCTCACCAGCTTCATGGTTATAGCATGTTGAGCTTTCAAGTTTGCAGGCTAAGCCACCAGCAAATATTACTGCAATCAATTGCCTCTCACCATTTTGTCACTTAGAATGACGAAATATCAGCCAACTGCGAATGTGAACGTTTCCCAACTCATCAAAATGAAGTTCTTCAGGACCTTCAACCGCATTTTTTTTTCTTTCCCGTCCATCACCAGAGAATAAAAAGCAGCGGTTGAACTGTTTCTCTGCGCCTTGGTGTTTGGATGACTCGCCCTCTTTCAGGGGTAAACTTGACCTGTTAGGCAAGTTCATCGCTCGCTTAGTGTGTTCGGAGCCAACGCGTTCCAGAGCATTCTTCTACTTCTGCTTAAACGAGCTGTATTTGCAGAAAACGCGCCCCTTCTATTTTGCTCGGAAGAAATCATAGTGCAACGCTTAACGTCTGTCGAGAAGCTGCCTGACCGCCGACGGCTTATAGTTGAGCGGTCTTGCAGCGTTAGTTTTGGTGAGAAACGCAGAAGTTTTCTTGCTCAATTAAGAAAACCAAAAGTCTAGCTTGGTTTCTCGTCGCTTCCTGACTGAAATTGGTTGCCCGGAGAGTGGTACTGGATCGAGAGAGCGTTAGGACGTAGTTGACGAGAGAGACTCAGCAGGCGATAAGTGGCGCACGTTGTTGCAGAAGTAAACGACAGACGGTTTATATTTAAGTGCTCTTGCGACGTTCGTTTGGTTTAGGCTTCCAAAGAAAAAAAGAGGGGAGAAAAAATTATTCATCCGGGGCGGAATGCACCAAGCTGCGCTGTTCGTACGCAATTTCTTAGCCAAAAAGTTCTTACGCTGATAAACTTACGGCGTCGTATGGGAGCGAGGATTAAGCAAAGCTCGATTAAACAACAAGAAACGATAGAAGTGCAGTCGAATGATAGCATGATCCGTATCATGCATATGTATATGAGGCTATATTCTTACTGCGAATCACTGCACATTCCTATTCGACAGCTTCCATTTCCGGGGGTCTGCTACAGCGCCGACAAGCTCAACCGCGCTCGCCCGTTCACCGCACGACCGTCAAAAGAATTGCAGTGAAAGTGTTACGCATTGTTCTCACATTTCTGCGAGAGACAAGGCGGATGGACACGTGGTGACAGATTTGGCGCTGAAAGAGACGCTCAGTCGGAGCAATTGCCGGCCAGGTCTGCAAGCCCACCCTGCCTGTATACACCACCACCACCCTATTACAAAGCTGCTACATGTCTTTATTTCGATACTAATCACGCAAATGAAAATAAAAATCTCCATAATATACAGTTTGTATGGCGTCAAGGCATGGGGCACTGTACAGCCGTAAGTTCACCGGGACGGTATGTGATCGCGCGGCACACTGTAGCGAATGCGGTTCTAATGCCCCGCATAGGCTTAATATCAGCTTGATCGGCAGCCCGTACCGTCTAAGGGGCTGATCGACGACGTCGTCAAGCGCCAACCAACGACGAAACAGGCGCTCCCTTCGCATAAGATCACTGTCGAGGGCACAATGAGGTATTGAAGCAAACCTAAAAAAGAAATGCAGAAATAATCCGTAGCTATCGACACTCCCAAATTATGACAGAAAACTTCACTACGTAATATCCACACCTGTAAGTTTCGCTGCCTATCACACTTTGACATCGTATCAGTGTTCATCGCTTCTTCTTGGCTTCTCCTCAGCTGATTAAACACGATGATACCTTGCACCAGGTCAAGAGTTTGTTCTTGCAGGTTCAGACGGCTTCATCCCGACAGACGCGAAATGCACAAAGGGGCGTACACATCATTGTTGGAGACCAGTGATAAATCATAGGTTGCTGATGTCAGGGCCTGGAGCCCTTAACTACACTATCTGCCATAGCCCAGGCGGCACTTCAACGAAGTAAAGGCTAATCAGTCAACGTCACCACGATGCTCCATGCCCACGTTGCCATAAATTTACCAGCCTCACACTCAAAGCCATGTCAGAATTCTGCAAAGCACCGGGCTCGAAGCACATAGCGGTTCAATATTTTAGCTGGTTTCGGATCAAATCGCTTCAACCCGTCGATCTTGCGACACTGACGCACTTTGTTCAGAGCAGTCACTGCACATATACGAGTAGTACGATGCCACTAATCCGGAAACATGCTAATGCGGCCTCACCGTACGAAGCAAACTGCGGCTCAAGAGCTACAGTCCATTGAAATTCCGCACGAATTTTGTACGTTCTAAAACGTCATCAGCGTACTTTTATGTTCAGTGCAGGACGAAGGCCTCTCCCAGCGATCTCTAATTATCCATGACCCGTGCTAGCTGATTTCAAGTTATGCCTGCAAATTTCTGGATTTCATTACGTCACCTTATTTTCCGCCATGCTCGACAGCGCTTCCTTTCCCCTAGCACCACATTGTATTTCTAATGAACCACCGATTATATGCCCTACGAATTACGTAGCTTAGCTAGCTCCTATGTTTTCTACTTAGCATCAACTACCGCTACCGCCATTTGCTCTCTGATCCACACCACTCTCTTCCTCTCTCTTAGCGTTAGGCATAACATCGTTCGTTCCATCGCTTGTTTGAGCGGTCCTTAACTTACTCTTATGCTTCATTGTTAACCTAGAAGTTTCAGCCCCATATGATCGCACATGAATATTGGAATTATTGTACTCTTTTCTTTTCAACGACAGCGGTGACCTGTTGGTCACGATTTGGGAATGCCAACCGTATGCACTCCGACCCATTTTCATCTTTCTGTAAATTTCCGTCTCACGATTAGGGTTCCCTGTGAGTAACTGACCAAGATAATCTTGCTCATGTACATACTCTAGAGATTTAAGGTCGATCATAAATTCTTGTTCGCTTAAAAGGCTATTCAACATTACCTTTGTCAACCTACTCTTACACTTTTTCGGTTGAGGTCGTCAATCAGTTGTTGCAATGTGTCCATAGCGTTGCTGAACAGGACAATGTCATCGGCAAGCTGAAATTTGTTGAGATATTCACCATTGATCATCGCCCTTGATCGTTCCCTGTCTGATAGCTTGAATACTTCTTCTAAGCATGCTATTATTATAACTGGAGAGATTGTGTCTCCTTGCCTGACCGTTTTCTCGATAAGTATTTTTTCAGTTGTCTTGTGGCTAATTAAAACATGTGAAGCCAGAACTATCACTGACGCAGAGTCGAAGCCTGGGAAGTTGCGGATACGTGCGCAGTGGCTGAACGCAAATATGGAACTTACTGATAAATGAAATTAATTATTGAGTTGTCAGCCTTATGCTTCAAGCTCCACGGCCTTGTTGTGAAGCTCGTTCAGTCCTTCAGTACAATCTATATACGATATGCACTTACACCGCTAAAACATACAAATGTCCCAAACGCATTGAATTAAGTGATCGAACTGTGCGCCACCGGGAGAGCGCACAAGGCCGCATAATTCGAGCGACGTCAATGCCGATCATGCAGGTACGACGCGTTTTAGTGACCGCGCTTAGCGTCGGGCACGCTCCGCATCCTTCACTTCGTGATACCGGGCCACTGTGGCCGGCTTTTTTTTTTGGGACGTCACGTTGACCTGACAACTACGCAGAAGGCACGGAGCACCATAAGGCTGTTGCCGGCTGGCCGGAAATTCTTGCGCTGGATTCACAAACGCCTATGAAGAGTTTCTTAGGCGAGAGTAAGTGAGAGGAGGAAACTGTAGAAAGAACACAACACGAAGCGACTGAAAGGCGTGAGTGACGTCATGGGGTTTAGAATAAATATCTTCAGCCAATCATAAGACGACGATGGCTGTCGTGAGCTGTCGCTTTTCTTTGTCGTATGTCTTCAGATGGCCTGTTGCCTAATACTGGCTTTGTCTTTGCAAAACAAAAGCTTAGTGGTGTCTTTATGAGCGTTATGCTGCGCATTTTTTTTACGAAAAACGAAGTGTCTCCAGTAATACTCGTCAGTGTGGTTATATAAATATAAATCTGTGCGTGCGTGCGTGTGTGTGTGAGTTTTGACTCATGCGATAATTTTTCAATCGCTCTTGTTCAAGCAGTCCACGTGAGTTTTGTTCAATAGTGGTACGAGATTTTTTTCTCCATTTATTTTTTAAGTCATCGTATTGACGTCCCGCTTCATAACATAGACAGGATTGCCATCCGTCGTACGCATACGTTGGTTCACACCATAGGCCATATAGTGCGCAACACCATGGGCACGGAAACCACGTTGCTTCAATTAATTAAATTACTGGGTTTTACGTGCCAAAACCACGATCTCATTATGAGGCACGCCGTAGTGGGGGTCTCCGGATAATGTGGATCACCCGGGGTTCTTTAACGTGCCCCTAAATCTAAGTACACGGGTGTTTTCCCATTTAACTCCCACCGAAATGCGGCCGCCGTGGCCGGCATTCGATCCCGCGACCTTGTGCTTAGCAGCCCAACAACATAGCCACTAAGCAACCACGGCGGGTTACGTCGCTTCAACTTCGTGCTGAAATAAAACTATAGAAATGCTGAGGCTAACAGCACAGAAGATGACAGCGAATTGTGCAATAGCAACCCATTTTGATAATTTTTGAAATCAAATTTGAAAAAAAAAACAGAAGTGCTCAAAACATATAAATGACAAATTTGACAGTTCCGAGGGACGGACACTGTGTGTCCGTCCCTGGGAACCGCGGGAACCCTAACACCCCACAGAGTGTTATGGCGAGTACGAAAATTCAGGCTCCTGCGCGCATACAGAAACACAGCGTATCAACATTAAGCAGAAATTCGCCGCACTGCATTAATATTACTGCCTTCCAATGCAGCGCACGCTCAATACAATTATGCGCTGAAACAGATGAATGCACTTTGAGATCATAAATCAGAGCGCGCCACCAAGATGTAAGCGCGCGCCATCCTCGGCTATCACCTGTAGCCTCTGTCCAATCAGCCGCAACAGCGAGTTCCAACGCTTACCTGCGTCAGCTCGAGCGGCGCAGCTAGGCATAATGATGTTCGTAAAACTGCTACCCCCCCCCCCCCCCCCCCAACTCAGAAATATCTTCGTAAGTCTTCATCTGCGATGGCTGTTTAGGCTTTGTGACTGGACTTATGTTTACCATTGACGGAAGTACTGAAGTTCGCACCTGTGCTATCCTTACATATACGCATTTTTTCGACTACACCACTCGTCTTTTCTGCGGCGGGCATCGCAAGGTTGCTGATCTTACGAACAGTTTTCACTTTGTGAACTTTTTTTCGTAAGGTTTTTCTTACGCCAAAATTTGTTCGTGCGTTCATTTAGTTAATTTCGCCCCTTGTTCGTGCAATGCGCGAAGAGTTCACACTACACAACCGCGAAAAAAATTTTCTGAAATAAATGACGAAACGAGGCGGGAAACCACCTGCCCCTCAGGCCCCCTTTCTACAACCTGTGGCCATAGGTTGGCACAGGGGAAGGAGCCGGGTTTACCTGACGACGATTGGCAGCAGCCGAAGTGGTCGTCGTTGACGGTGGTGAAAGCCCGTAGAAAGTGAAGAAAAAGCCGCGAGCGGAAAAATTAAGGTTGTTCACCAGCTTCGAGAAAAAATTTACATATGTAGTCCGAAACTTAGAATTATATGTTTAGCGTGTAAAGCTTAGGTAGTATGAAAGTTTAAAATGATGAAATTGCTAAAAATGTAAAAAAAAATTATGTAAACCAAAATGGGCCAAAATATGCATGTTGCACCAACAGTCATAACTACAGAATGGTAGGTGCGATTCAAACGCAACTTGGCAAGTATGTAATGAGGGCAACAACCTGTGCATCTAACCACCACAATCACCACATCTCTAAGCTAAGAGGCGTTATCATAAAAAGACTCATAATGTTGATATCCGGCAGGTTTGTTTTTCACACAATTGACCACAGTGTAAAAAGTCGCTGCTCGTTTTCAGTCATTCTGCATGAATGCACAGTTCCGCATATAAACAAATAGCACACAACGTTTTATGCGAAAATAATTATTAGAAGGAAAGTTATCACTATTTGCGTAACTGTAGGATGAAAAAAATCATGTTTTGAGAAAAGTGGCTTTAAAGATTGGAACCGAATGTCCATGTAGTAAAAAAAGATTCAATATATCTAAAATGCACCAGGCTCACAGCTTGGGCCCTCCTTGGAAGCGGCACGATCTCCTTTTGAGCGAGATGAAGCACGCATTCTTTTTCTTGCCCGTTTTGCGTCTCCAGCTGACTCACGTGCGGGTCCACGATTGGTATGTTGATTCCCTAAGAACTACGCTTCCTTTTCGTCCTGTACTTTGCCATATTTCACGGAGTAGTATAACTTTCCCCGAGAAGGACTCGAACTAAATCCGCGAGCTCGAAATGGAGTACGAAAAGCACAGATGGCACAGACAACCCAACGCAAACGCGCGCAACGTAAACATAGTGCCGCAGCGCCCACAGCCCTCTAGTTCTTTTTCTACTCGTTAAAGTTTTCAAGACTTCGTCTGTATTGCGGGACCCGTCGAAGAAATTGCCCGTGAACCCACCACCAATTCATGCTGCGTCCTTTCCGCTGACACGCTTATCCTGCTACTCATGAATTTGCATCGAGTTGACGTCCGCTGCTAGCGTCACCAAGCTGCGATTCTTCCAGCCAGCACCGCCGTGGTCATCAACGCCCCCCTTGCTCACTTTGGCAGCAGCGGCGGCAGAAAGCGCACGCATAAAAACGCTCTTTTTCTACTCGTTACAGGTTGGTCTTTTTAAGTTGTCCTAGTCCTCTCAGCCGTACTTTAATCTGCTGCCGCTCCCTGCCAAAGTGCTGCTTGTTTGACTGTTGTGGTGGTGTCCGTTTTTGAGCTTGAAAATGTCGGTATCTGATAAGACATGCCCTAAGTGCATGAAAACTGTGTCTGACAGCAGCCTTGTCATGAAATGCTCGGTATGCGATAAATCGTATCACCTGGGCAAATGTTCAGGTGTTACGGAAGCGGCGGCTAAGAATAAGACAGAAGCATTCTTTTCCACGTGGAATTGTCCTCAGTGTTACTCATCCCGTTTGAGAGGCTCAGGCAACGACCGAACAGACGGTGACATTTATGCAGTGCTAATTGCTATCCAAGCTAAACTAGAGTAAACTGGGAAAGCCTCCTAGAGAAAGTAGACAACATTGAGAAGTCGATTACGTTGATGTCGGACAAGTATGATGAGGTGTTGAATGTCATGTCGCGACATGACGCAGAACTGAAAGAGCTGCGGAAATGCGTTGTGGCTGTTGAATCCCGCAGTGACACTGAGGAAGTTGAGGTCCTGAAAAGGACTTTAAATGACTTGGAGTATAGAAGCCGCATGCAAAATATACTTATTCATGGCGTCACAGAATCCCAAAATGAGGACTTGCTTTGCAAAGTCAATGAGGTTGCCCAGTCTGTTGGCCTGCCCGACCTACTTCCAAGTGATGTTTCCGCTATGCACAGACTTCCCTGTATGCCAAACAAAACCCCAGGTATCATAGTACGCTTTGTTCGCCAGGATATGCGAGATATTTGGCTGCAGAAAAATAAGGACCTAAGAAAACTAAAATCTAAAGTAGCAGTAACAGAAAACCTGACTCTTTTAAACCGGCAGCTAATGCAAACTGCCAAAAATGGGCGGAGCGTTCTGGGCATCAGTATGTGTGGTGTCGAAATGGCAAGGTTCTAGTGAGAAAGAAAACTGGAGAAACTGCACATCTGATTCAAAGCAATGAGGACTTGAGAACACTAGCCGAGTAAAGTGCTCCCTTTAGAAATGGCTTGTAAAAGTATGACTGGGATAAACTTCACGCCTGACGACACAAACAAGCTAGTGGCTGGTGGTTCTGACTGCTTATCTTTGCTGAATATAAATGCCCAGTCAATCCGTGGAAAACTTGATGTTTTTCACGTTTCTCCAAAAATTCACATTTGACTTCACGGGAATTCTGTTAACAGAAACGTGGATTTCTAATGATTCTGAGTGTTTTAGTTTGCGTGGTTATAGTTCATTTTTTCTCAATCATGTAAATAGACGCGGAGGTGGTGTGTGTTTGTTCGCAACAGTTTGCACTGCGAATATGTTGATCGATTCAGTGTTCTTACTCCTGATTATGAGGGGTTGTGTTTGTCAAATAGCAAATTCCTATTTATTGTGGTGTATCGTCCGCCGCAGGGTTGTGTCCAGTCATTTTTCCATTATTTAGAGGAAGTTTTTCAGTTTGCGAACGTTAATAATTACCATGTACTACTCAGTGGTGATTTTAATATCGATAATAAGGAGCCGTCAAATAGAACTAATGAATTATTTGTTCTTCTTGAATTGTATCTTCTGACTAATGTAGTGAATGTGCCCACCCGTGTAACACCTACATCAGAAACAATTCTTGATCTTCTGATCACTAATATGGCAACTGAAGTTTTGTCCACCTGTGTTTTAAACTATGCATTAAGTGACCACCTTCCTGTGTTTTTGGTGTGTAAAGTTCCTGCTTTAAACACATACTGCAAAAAAACACCCTTTATGACGACACAGCTTATCAACTCTGAATCACTTGGGTCATTTAGGGCTGCCATCATAGATAAAAACTGGGAGCCAGTCAGTACTCGAGCAAACAGAAGTAGGTGAGGCGTTTAACACATTCCTTGAGATATTCATTTCTGTATATCGAGATAAGATTCCCTACAAATGTGTCAAACCTCCGAAAAAAGCTCGGAAGCCCTGGATGACACCGGCCATCCTTCATATGATCCCTTATAAAAATAAACTATTTCAGAAGTTTTTACAAAGCCGTGATCCAAGTCACTTTGCAGCCTTCAAAGCGTACCGCAATAATGTGACTTCTGCCTTGAGAAAGTTTAAGGATGATAACCATATCGCTATGTTCAATGCCACAACCGATCAAAGTCAAGTCTGGGCTAAGCTTAATCGCCTACTTCATAGAACTTCGAATAAAACACCTGAAGCTCTCGAAATCGACTGAACTCAGTATAGCGGTGCTCATTTAGCCGACAAATTTAATGATTATTTTACTGCATTAGTTAACAGTTCACATGATTCTAGTGCGCTACATTATATTAGCAATCACGTGTGCGACTCCATCGTATTATTGCCTACAAGCAATGAAGAAGTACTAACAGTATTTAAGAATATGAAAAAGAGCAGGAGCGAAGATGCATTTGGCTTCAAATTGTTACCGGTTATTCATGTACTTGATGTCATATCCCCATTTCTAACTCATATATTTAATTTGTCACTTAGCTCCGCAGTTTTTCTATCAGCGATGAAAAAAGCGAAAGTTATTGTTATTTATAAAAGTGGTCCTAAAAACGTGCTCAGCAATTACAGGCCAGTGTCGATCCTTCCAATCTTTTTCAAAGGGCTGGAGAGTATAATTTTTATTCGGGGGGGGGGGGGGCTCAACAGTTTCCTAAAAAGAAACAATGTTATATCATCTAAGCAGTTCGGCTTTAGAGAAAACTTATCAACAGAAATAGCCCTACTTAAACAGGAGGAATTAATATTACATAACATTGAACGCAAAGTACTTACCCTTGGTGTATTCGTAGACTTCTCGAAAGCCTTCCACCGGATACATCACATCACTCTGATTACGAAGCTCTCAATGTATGGTGTCCGCGACGTAACGCTTAATCTACTTTCCAGCTACTTGACTGATCGCACTCAGTCAGTTCACCTAGAAAATTTTCGCTCCCAGTGGAAATCAATTAGCCACGGGGTCCCACAAGGAAGCATACTGGAGCCCTTACTGTTTAATATCTACATAAATGATTTGGTGGAAATAGATAATCAGGCTGATTATATCATTTTCGCTGATGTCACAAGCATATTTCTTCCAGGAACGGATGCAGGTTATTTAATTCGTAAGGGTAATGATGTACTTGCAAAACTTCACGCGTGGTCCAGAAGAAATGCATTAGCAATTAACACAGTGAAATCTAAAGCCGTTATATTCAGACCAAAAAATATTCACTTTATGACTCACCTCAGCTTAACCCTTGGTGAAAACGCTATAGCAATAGTGAGTACCGTGAAAACACTAGGTGTTTACTTTAATGAATTCATGTTGTGGAACAATCATGTTGATTTGATAACCACCAAACTAGGTCGAGTTGTAGGACTATTAAGAAAACTTCAACAGACATTACCAACTAAAGTAAAGATGATAATATACCATGCTCTTTTCACATCGCATATTAACTAATGTCATTTAGTGTGGGGAACCACTACTATTACTTGTAAAAACAAACTTCTAATATTGGAGAAAGCTGCGATGAGAGCTATACTGAATGTACCTTTTACATCATATGTAAGTTCCCTATTTTCAAAATACCGTATCATGGAAGTAGAAAAAATATATGAATTCCGTATTCTTAAGTCCTATAAAATGCAGGTAAAACAAAACAATATGTTGCTTAGAGACATCGCTAACTTACATGAAAATCCCACAAATTACCCAACACGATGTCATGAACACTGGCACGTTCCACACCCGCGCACAAATTATGGATTTCAAACACTTAGTTATGCATTACCATACATTTTAAATAAGTTTAATATTACGCAGTAAAATACAACCACCTCTTCTTATTCTTTTAAAAGCATACGAGAACTTTTTTTCTGATGCAATATAATATTGTTAGAGAAATTGCACTAATAACAAGTGTCTCGTATGGTTGTATTTCTACTTTTGTTGCCGCACTGTACTGCTTCATTCAGTTTTTTTTTTTTGACGACATTGTAACTATCTGCTGTATAACCAATGTACTCTGTGTTTTCTGCCCTGCACTGCCAAACACAATAGGGATATGGGAGCTTTGTCAAGATTCTTGTCAAAAACCTATACGTTCGAAGTATCTCCAAGTATCGTTCACCATTCATGGTGTCACGTAGCACGTATGGACCAATGAATCTCGTAGACGTCATTCCTCACCAGACTGTTACCTTTGGTAGTTATTGCATTTTAGCTACCGTTACATTTGGATTGGACTCTGACCAATAATGACAATTGTGCCGGTTCACAAAACCTCCCATGTGAAACACCGCTTCATCCGACCTCCGGATATTGTCGTACAGATCGGGATAATCTGTTCCCCAACCAAGCATAATCTCGCGAAATTCCAAACGCCTGTCGCAGTCCTTATCAAACGGTTTATGAACGTAATGTGGCTTCCAAGGTCGAAAATGTAACTCACTTTTTAAAATGGTCATCACCTTGTGACGTGACAATCCCGATTCCCTAGGGAAGCAGCATGTCGTGTGGACATCGAAGGGCTACGTGCAAACATGTGCTTAACAACATTCACATCGTCTTCCGATTTTGAAGAGGATGGTCTTACAGATCGACTTGAATCTTCCATAGTACCTGTTGTCATTAATTTATTATGACAGTTTTTATTGTCTTAGGGTTAAGCGTTGCATTCCTACCACGTTCTTGCCTCCACTATCTCTGCACTTGCACCACTGACCTCCAAACTTCACAACGGGCGACAATCTTACCTCTGTCCTCTACGCTGAGTACACTGGCAATTTTGTGGTTTTTACTCCCTTAGCCTCTGAAATCATAAATTGTAAACATCATATTAGTCAACAGTATTACAAAACAACCTCTGATCTCATAAATGGTAAACATCATATTTAACTAATATGATGTTTACCATTTATGAGATAATACAGTAATAATACAGTAATACACGCCAGTTAGAGCTGATGCTAGTTTCTAGGGGAATCTAAATTAAAAATAGCTATTGACTTTACAACCACGCTCTATACACAGAGAGTGTCCCAACTATCACGCACCAAGATTTAAACATATGCAAAAATAGCTGTACAGAACCAAGATAATGTTGTTTGCCATCGCTTCGAGATGCCGGGATTATTTTTGGCATTCCGCCTCATTCGATAATTAGTCTTAATTATTAATCAACCTCTAAAATATTATAATTAGATGAAAGGCGTCAATGAGAAAATTGTAGGGCACCTTGATAAGCTCCCGATACACCGTTCTGTTGCTCAACACGCGCTGCATAAGTGTTTTCCCCAGCCATAATGAAGCCCGCGAATAAGTGCCTCGAGCGGCCAGTCGCGCGGCAATTTTGCGTGTACTGGTTGCGTGTATTGGCTGAATTCTGGCTGCGAGGTGAATTTCAGCTCGAATTGCTGCGGCGCGCTTCGTCGTCCATGGATTAGCGTATTCAGTGACGCTCTACCCGAGTACAAACAACTCAGGTGGAGGGGGGGGGGGCGAATACCGGTGCTCGCGCTGCCAGATCCGCATTTAACAGTCGCACCCACTGGCAATACACGCGCTATATGGCAGCAATGTTCGCAGTTTTCGTTTAATAGGTTGTCATAGGCCGCAGTTGTGTATCGCGCCGTGCCGGAACTGATGCGGCTTTGTACGATGAGCCGCAAGAAACACGTGAATGCACTGGTGCCGATAGTAGTGTAGGAGCACTCGCACGAAGAATGCCCGTAGGCAGGTTATCAACTGGCTCATGCACGGAATAAGACGGCAGATAACTGCATTAGCAGGCCGCCGTTTCGATAGGAATGCTTGATCTGTCTCGGCGCCGCAATAGAATTACTCCGTTGCCCATGCGCACCCGATGATTGCACTGGTCTGTAAAACAATGCCCTTGACAATGCACGGCATCGTTAACGAAAAAAAGAAAAAAAAAGCTACGGAGGCAACTGGCGTCAATTGAAAAAAGCCGACGAGGCGAGCGACAGATCACAATTAAGCGATGTTTACACACTGACTGCACTCGAGGAGCGATTCAGGGTAGCTGCGGGGCTACCTTGAGATTCTGAAGTAAAACACTCGCGCTTTCCTTCCATCAAGGCGATTTGTGAAATGAAAAACCGCCCTCGAGGAGCATTTTGAGTGGAATGTCGAGTCGAGGTGCGTTTGTGAACACGGGGATGGAGTATGTGCCATATTGAGTGTGCGGCAAGCGAGGTAACAATTATCGGCGTTCCCAGGAACCGGTGCACCATGCACGCTTCTCGTCTGCGAGACCACGCGGGAACTTCTTGGCAGTGCCACCAAATGACGTATAGCATGTGCAGAAAGGAGCGCGAGGCAGGGGCCCGGTTTACGCATGACGCGTTTCACAGTGTTTGCACACACCGGTGCAGGCTTCAAGGCGGCTCCGCTGGATGGCACACAGTCAGCGCGAAAGAGGAGTCCCGCTGCAATTCACGCCACGTAACTCGATTCGATGGCAGCAATGCGCTGTGTCGCTGTATTGATTCAAAGCTAAACGCATTACCCTCGACAGTCATCGTGAGATGGTTTCTGCAATTTTTTTAAAATTTTATTTTATTAGAGCTCACTTGGACTTAGACTCACGGGTACATTTCAGTGAGTCGACTCACGAATCAGTTCGCCAACCGACGCCGCCAGGCACCTCGCTCCCAGCCTCTGTGTCCGCCAGTGGTGCAACTAGTAGGCCGAGAGGCGGAAACCTGCGTGACACCACTTGCAAGCATTTCAGGTGCAAGTCATCCTGTATTCTCACACTTATCTTCGTATTGGGACATACACAAACAAACAAAAATTCGCAGTTTCGGCCGGAAGTCGAAGTGCCAGCGGCCGCAAAGTATTACAGAACGACACGAAGTAAAGTTCATAGCTTTATCAGCCGTATTAACTGCAGTAAATATTCGCTTACTAATTAAATTAGCAAGTATGGTGTCACGCACGCACAGGCAAGCATGAAGAGACTCGATCACACAAAACGCTGGTGTGATGAAGAGCGCGCACGAAGAGAGAACGTCATACAGCTGCCTCTTCCTTCAACGCGTCTCGGAAACTTGAGATTACGTGACATCCCATGCAGCCAGCAGCCATCTCGGCTAGCCCACTACCTTTAACAGCTAGTGTTATCGTCATTTTAACATCCGTACCTTTCGTCCTGATTCCCTCGCTCACTCTATGCTCCGTGAAACAAGAGATTGCTTAGAGCTGGCTTTGGCATGCACCTACGGTCACAATTATCGCTTATTTATGCTGCAATAAAGCTCTCAGTTCAGCATTTTCATACACTCACATTCGTTGTGCAAAGAGCGACAGCACCATCTTCCTGGGCGGGTCGTGGCCTTATGGTGTGTCCCTACCGGCCCGCAAGACGGCGGCGAACCTGAGCCGATGCAATTCCTTCGGCGACGTCTCTGCGGTTGCATGTACCGCGAGAGCGTGCCTCCCACTGCCTTGCCAACTTTCGCGATTTCACAGTCTGTTTGTCCACAGCCTTGGTGCCAGTGCATTAACGAGGCGAGGTACATGTAGTGCGGGCTGAACCAGCCGACGAGGCAAAGCCGGTCGACTGACTATAGAAATACCACGGCCGTTGGATAATTACACACAGGTGTGCCAGTAGGTGTGTGGTGCTCTCCAATGAACGTATTTTATGTCAACTTGGGTAACTGCATGGGACACTGGGAATGAGCCACTCAACAATGATGAAAAAGATCTCTTAACTTTCTCCTCTGCTGAGCGGAATCGAACCCACGTCGCAAAGGTTCCTCCGAGACTTGTGCAAGCACCTATGCTTTTACCCAACAGTCGTGAAAATACCATCCGTGGACCTTGCCGGTGGCGCACCCTGTCACAGCATGGAAATGAGCATCCTGGGAGGATTGATTTCGCTAATATGTTTCATCAGAGTACTGTCCCAAACAGACGCTTGGGATATGAAAGACGCCGAAGTGGAAGCCTCCGCATTAATTTTATTTTTGTCATGTGCATTCAAAATGTTGGTGCCTACATGTAAGTGTAACTCTGCTACTCCTCCTGTCATAATTCATGTATGTGCCCCAAACGACGCAAAAGTATAAAACAAAAAGGTAACACAAAAAATGTAGTGACAACATTAAAGTTCACAGGCCACAACATTCATACTGGGACGGATTACCAGCGAAGACGTTTTGACTTAATACATTAGCTGCATACATTATGAAATCATACACTACGCCTAGACAAGCGCCGCCGCGGTCACCGAACCGGCCATGCATCTGCCGCAACCGCTGCTGCAGCCGTGCCGGCGAGCAACCGGATTGAAAAGAAATAAAGCGCATGACGACCAACTTGCTACACTAAGTGCACTTTCTTATATATATATATATATATATATATATATATATATATATATATATATATATATATATATATACAGGCATATAAACATCAGCCTACGTTTATGTCCACTGCAGGACGAAGGCGTCTCCCTGCGATCTCCAATTACCCCTGTCTTGCGCTAGCGTATTCTGACTTGCGCCTGCAAATTTCCTAACTTTATCACCCCACCTGGTTTTCTGCCGGCCTCGACTGCGCTTCCCTTTTCTTGGTATCCATTCTGTAACCCTAATTCTCCAGCGGTTATCCATCGTACGCATTACATGGCCTGCCCAGCTCCATTTCTTCCGCTTAATGTCAACTAGAATATCGGCTATCCCCGTTTGTTCTCTGATCCACACCGCTCTCTTCCTGTCTCTTAACGTTACTCCGAAGATTTTTCGTTCCATCGCTCTTTGTGCGGTCCTTAACTTGTTCTCGAGCTTCTTTGTTAACCTCCAAGTTTCTGCCCCATACGAAAAAAGATGGCTCTGTACGGTTCTGTGTAGACTATCGGCGCCTGAACAAGATCACTCGCAAAGATGTATACCCGTTACCGCGAATTGATGACGCTATGGATAGCCTACAAGGAGCTGAATTCTTTTCATCTCTAGATTTACGCTCCGGCTATTGGCAAGTGCCCATGGCTGACGCCGATAGGCCGAAGACAGCCTTTGTCACACCCGACGGCTTATACGAATTTATTGTCATGCCGTTTGGACTTTGTAATGAGCCAGCAACCTTCGAACGTATGATGGACACAGTTCTGCGCGGCTTGAAGTAGCACGCGTGTTCATGTTACCTAGACGACGTTGTTGTTTTTGCCCATGACTTCACCACTCACCTTCAACGCCTCCGGGGTGTTTTGACGTGCCTAACAAACGCTGGCCTACAACTGAACCTAAAGAAGTGCCGATTTGCAGCGCGGCAGCTCACGATACTGGGTTACGTCGTCTCGAAGGATGGAATCCTCCCCGATCCAGCCAAACTTCGTGCCGTCGCCGAATTCCCGAAACCGACGTCCATCAAAGAACTGCGCAGTTTCTTAGGCTTGTGTTCATACTTCAGGCGCTTCATTCGTAATTTCGCCGCCGTCATATCGCCCCTGACGAAGCTCCTTGGAAGTAACGGACCCCTCCATTCGTGGTCATCCGAGTGCGACGAAGCGTTCGCAAAGCTCCGTCGTTTGCTGACGTCTCCTCCCATTTTGCGTCACTACGACCCCACGGCACCTATTGAAGTACACACGGATGCCAGCGGTGTTGGCCTCAGCGCTGTCCTAGTGCAACGCAAGCAAGGCTTTCCTGAATATGTTGTGGGACATGCAAGCCGTACGCTTACTAAGGCCGAGACCAATTACACCGTCACGGAAAAAGAATGCCTGGCGATCATCTGGGCGCTTACTAAGTTCCAGCCCTATTTGTATGGTCGCCAATTTTATGTCGTCACGGACCACCATGCATTATGCTGGCTGTCCTCATTGAAGGATCCCTCAAGCCGTCTCGCCCGCTGGTCACTTTGATTGCAGGATTACGATATCCGTGTACTTTACCGCAACGGACGCCAACATGCTAACCCTGATGCCCTCTCACGTTCTCCCTTGCCTGACGACAATGCCTGCTGCTCACTATCCCAGCTTGACGTTTCTTCCATCGACATTGGGACCATCGCTTTCGAGAAGCGCAAGGACCCCTAGATTGCCTCCATCATAGACTTCCTTGCTGATCCGTCATCGCAGCCAACAATTCGTGCGTTGCGCCGTCAAGCTCGCCATTTCCCCATTCGCGACGACCTGCTTCACCGACGCAATTACACCTCTGACGGACGCCAGTGGTTATTAGTGGTACCTCGAAGCCTCCGTTCGGAAATCTGCGCATCGTTCCACTCTGATCCACAGTGTGCACACTCGGGACTTTTCAAAACCTACCAGCGCCTCCGACAACGCTACTACTGGCGAGGAATGTACAACTACGTTCGGAAGTTCGTTCGCTCATGCCCCGACTGCCAGCGCCGGAAATCTTCACCCCAGCTCTCGCCAGCTGGTCTGCAGCCTCTACCCTGCCCTAACCGGCCGTTCGGCCGTGTTGGAATCGATCTGTATGGACCACTTCCTTTAACATCAGCTGGTAACCACTGGGCCATTGTTGCAGTCGATCACCTCACACGATACGCCGAAACGGCCGCCCTTCCGGCAGCTACAGCGCGCGACGTTGCCACATTCCTGCTTCACCGATTCATTTTGCGGCATGGCCCACCTGAAGAACTGCTCAGCGATCGCGGACGCGTCTTCCTGTCGGAGATAGTTGAAGCCATCCTCAAAGAGTGCCACGTTGTTCATCGCACAACTACGGCGTACCACCCTCAAACGAATGGCCTCACGGAACGCTTCAACCGTACGCTTGGTGATATGCTTTCAATGTACGTCGCCTCCGACCACACGAACTGGGACGCCATCCTACCCTTCGTAACCTACGCGTATCACACCGCTAGGCAGACCACCACTGGGTTTTCACCCTATTTCTTACTGTATGGTCGGCACCCTTGGCACACCATCGGCACAATTCTGCCGTATCGGCCGGATGCATCCGAGTTCGTGCCTATTTCTGCCACGGTCAGACATGCACTCGCTCGGGCATTTACTTCCGAAGATCAAGAGCGCCAGAGGAGCACTCGCAGTGACGCCTCTTTCACGCTCACCTTCGATCCGGGAGCGCTCGTGTGGCTCTCAGCCCCTTTGACTGCCCGTGGCCTCTCATCAAAACTGGTTCCGAAGTATGAAGGCCCTTATCGTGTCATCGAACGTGCATCTCCTGTGAACTATGTAATAGAACTAGTAGAGCCATCTTCAGACATGCGCCGCCGTGGACGAGACATTGTCCACGTCGACCGTCTAAAGCCTTACTACGACCCGCTCATCGTGATGAACTGTTAGGTCGCCGGACGGCTCCCTTATCGCTCCCGGGGGTGATTGTAGCAAAGAAGAGACGCTAGTGGGTTCAGCGCTACTGGATCAAAACGCTAGTGGGTCGAGCGTGCTTCATCGGCAACGGCTCTCGTGCTTAAAAGCTGTTACTGTGCTGACCGTTGACGTTGCGCTGCTCCAAGGTCTGCCGAATAAACACCTTTAGAATACATATATATATATATATATATATATATATTTATTGTAATGAAGCAGAGGCGCCTCTGGGTATGTGCCGACTGAAGCGGAAGACGAAGGACCGTGCCGTGATCGCGAGAGATCCCCGTGCTACAAACAGGCCTTGCAGTGCCAACCAGTACCTAGCGTTCTTACAACGTTATCGACGACAATAAACCTCGTCGCATTTGGTGGAGGTTGCTGAGATCCTTCGCCTCGTCCTGGAGCTCCGCACTCGAACCCTGCCAACACCAACACGATCGCCCTGCACTATGTCTGATCCATCCACTTCGTTGCCTGCACAATCGGCTGCCACTGTCGTCTGCGCCGGCGTCCCTCTTCATCGGGATCCACCCATTTTCAGTGGGACCGCCGAACACGACGTGGAAGCCTGGCTCTCATCGTACGAACGTGTAAGTGCCCATAACAAATGGGACGACCAGTCTCAGCTGTCCTTTGTGTCTTTCTACCTCGCCGACGTAGCCAAACTGTGGTTCTTCAACCACGAATCAGACTTTTCAAGCTGGTCAGCATTTAAGACCCTTTTTGCCGAAGTGTTTGATCGCCCCGCTGTGCGTAAGCTACGCGCTGAACAGCGTCTGCGCCAGCGCGCACAGCAGCCTGGAGAGACATTCACCAGCTACATCGAGGATGTTCTCGATTTGAGCAAGCGGGTAAATCCCACCATGTCAGAGGATGACAAGATTAAGCATATCCTCAAGGGCATAGAGGACGGCGCATTCCAGATGCTGCTGGCAAAAGGCCCAACGAGCGTATCAATCCTTACTAACCTATGTCAGAGCTTTGACGAGCTGCGCCGCCAACGTTCCATCGCTCGCCAAAACATTCAGCTCGCCGATTCCGTCTCGAGCATTGCGGTTTCTGCCGACCTTCTGCCCAACTCAACCCTATCGCAACATATAAAAGATTTTATTCGCGTAGAGGTGGCCAGGCAGCTATCGCTGCTGCCTCACAGCGACTCACCTTCGGCAGCTTTGACTCCAACGCTACAGCAAGCCATCCGGAATCAGATATCGGAAGCGCTTCCTGCAGCTCCTACAACCTCCCCACCTATGAGTGTGCCGCTGCCATATGCCGACTTTCCCACTCACCCTACGTCGTTGCCGCTCAGTTACGCAGCCGTGGTTGCTCGGCCTCCTCCGCCGCCAGCTTCCTTTTCATCGTCCATGCATCCGGCTTCATTTCCAGTTGCCCGACCGTCACCGCAGTTTTTTCGTCCAACCTCGACGTGGCGCACTGAAGACAACCGGCCTATCTGCTTCGCCTGCAGCATTGCTGGCCATGTGGCGCGCTTCTGTCGCCGCCGCGCCCCAACAACGCCTACCACCTTTGAAACGCCCACCTACGCACCACAATACGCCGCCGCGTCTGCATTTTCACCGAGACGTCTTGAAACTGATCGCCGATCAGGAACTCGTCGTTCCCCTTCCCCTCGTCGGCGTTCTATTTCGCCCCTGCGTCGTCGAGCTCCCACTGAAGCGGGAAACTGACTGGTGCAGTTCCTGAGGCAAGAACTGCTAATACGTCGACGTTCTCAAGACCTCCATTTTCGCCGCAAAATGTTATTACCGTTTTTGTAGAGGGAGTATCCGCAGTTGCGCTAATCGATACCGGAGCCGCCGTTTCCGTCATTCATGAGAACCTTCGTCGAAAACTCCGAAAAGTGACTACAGCTCCCTCTGGCCTGGTGCTCGCCACTGCCAGCGCGCAGCGAATGCACCCTTCAGCTGTATGCATGACCCGTGTTGTCATCAACGAAGTTCCGTACATAATCGAGTGTTTCGTGCTACCATCATGCTCTCACGACCTCATCCTTGGTTGGGATTTTCTGTCACGTCATCATGCTGTCATTGACTGTTCGCGTGCAGAAGTTTCGCTTTTACCACTATTTGAATCACTGCTGACCGGCTCTCCTCGCGTTGCCGATAAACTAATTGTTGATGCCGACACAACCATACCCCCTGAGTCGTCGATGGCTGTTGTCCGGTCGTCTGCTGCCGACTCTGACGCCACTGTAGTGTTCACGCCGTCCGATGTGTTTGCTCAGCGCAAGGGCATCGTTCTTCCGTTTGCCGTGCTCACTATAACATCTGGGTCAACTGTTATGCTGGTCACCAACTACTACCAGTACCCGATCAGCCTACTGCGTGGAGAGACCCTAGGATACTTGCAGGCGGTCGACTACGTTGACGATCTCGCCGTTCCTACCGACTCCCACCGTTGTTACGTTGACGCCATCGCTTCTGTCTCAGACTCATCGTCTTCGGTGTGTTTTGACCACGCCATCGACCCTGCTCTTTCCCCATCTCATCGCCGCCAACTTCTCGCTCTCCTTCACAAGTTTCTTTCTTCTTTCGACTGCCATCAGACGTCATTGGGCCGTGCCACCGGGGTTTCTCACACCATCGACACCGGTTCCCACTCCCCCTTGCGACAGCGCCTGTATCGTGTATCGGCCAAAGAGCGACGAGTCATCACAGAGCAAGTGGACGACATGCTCAAACGTGAAGTCATCCGTCCTTCTCAAAGTCCTTGGTCTTCACCTGTCGTGTTGGTAAGAAAAAAAGATGGCTCCATTCGTTTTTGCGTCGACTACAGACGCCTAAACAAGATAACAAGAAAAGACGTTTATCCACTGCCTCGAATCGATGACGCTCTCGACTGCTTGCAAGGCGCAGAATATTTCACTTCCTTGGATCTGCGCTCCGGGTACTGGCAAGTTCCAATGGCCGACCCTGACCATCCGAAAACGGCATTCGTTACACCCGATGGCCTCTACGAGTTTAACGTCATGCCCTTCGGGTTGTGCAATGCGCCTGCAACCTTTGAGCGTATGATCGATACCATCCTTCGCGGCCACAAATGGAAGACATGTCTATGTTACCTCGATGACATCGTCGTCTTCTCAACCGATTTTGCGACACACCTCGCTCGTCTGCATGACATTCTTACCTGTCTCGCCTCTGCCGGCCTACAGCTCAACCTCAAAAAGTGCCGTTTTGCTGCAAGCAAGTTAACCATCTTGGGTCACGTAGTCTCAAAGGACGGCGTCCTCCCGGACCCAGACAAGCTCCGCGCCATTGCAGACTTCCCTACGCCCACGTCTATCAAAACCCTCAGAAGTTTTATTGGCTTATGTTCGTATTTTCGTCGCTTCGTACGCAACTTCGCATCCATCATGGCACCTAGCTTGACAAGTTTACTTTCCGTCAATAACGGCATAGCAGCGTGGTAACCTGAATGTGATGCGGCATTTCAGCAGTTGCGCCACTTGTTGAGCTCACCACCGATTCTTCGCCACTACGACCCTGCTGCTCCTACGGAAGTTCACACTGACGCCAGCGGAGTTGGCCTCGGTGCGGTCTTAGCGCAACGGAAAGCTAGCTATGATGAATACGTCGTCGCTTATGCTAGCCGTACTCTAAAGAAAGCAGATTTAAATTACTCAGTGACAGAAAAGGAGTGCCTGGCGATCATCTGGGCACTAAGCAAGTTTCGTCCATACCTTTACGGCCGTTCTTTCGCCATAGTTACAGACCACCATGCCCTTTGTTGGCTTTCTTCCTTGAAAGACCCGTCGGGACGCTTAGGACGTTGGGCGCTTCGCTTGCAAGAGTACGACATCCGCGTCATGTACCGCTCCGGTCGCAAGCACTCCGACGCTGATGCGCTCTCCCGCTCCCCACTGACGCCTGACTTGGCGTCTTTGTCAGACTCCGTGTCCACCCTGTCACCATTGACCATCACCGACATGCACACAGAACAGCGCAAGGACCCAACACTTGCAATGTTACTTGACTACCTTGCCGCTCCGTCTGATGTCCCTTCGATACGAGCACTGCGTCGCCAAGCAACCCACTTTGCCGTGCGAGACAACATTCTATACCGCCGCAACTGTATGCCGGACGGTCGGAAATGGCTCCTTGCTATACCTCTTCATATGCGCTCTGACATCTGCGCATCTTTTCACGCTGATCCCCTAAGCGCTTATGCCGGCGTCCTCAAAACTTACATAAGGTTGCGTCAGCGCTATTATTGGCAAGGCATGTACAACTTTGTGCAAAAGTACATTCAGGCTTGTACTACTTGCCAACAGGGCAAGACACCTACACACCGTTTCACAGGACCGTTGCAGCCGCTACCATGCCCGGCTCGTCCGTTCGACCGCGTCGGCATCGATCTCTACGGCCCGCTTCCATGCAGCGGGTGTGGAAATCGGTGGATTATTGTCGGCGTAGATCATCTTACTCGCTACGCTGAGACTGCAGCTCTGCCGGCAGCGAGCGCCCGTGAAGTTGGGTTTTTCATCCTTCGCAATTTTATTCTTCGTCACGGTGCTCCCCGAGAACTACTGAGTGATAGGGGCCGTGTCTTCTTGTCGGAGGGTGTCGAAGCCCTCCTCAGGGAGTGCAGGATCATTCACCGAAAATCGACCGCATACCATCCCCAAACCAACGGCCTGACCGAACGGTTCAATCGCACACTTGGCGACATGTTGCGGACGTATATTTCATCCGACCACTCCAACTGGGACACCGTACTCCCCTTTGTCACGTTCGCATACAACACCGCGACGCAAGCGACTACCGGCTTTTCCCCGTTTTTCCTTGTGTATGGCCGAGAGCCTTCCTGCCCTTTGGACACCATACTGCCGTACCAACCTGATGCCGCAGAGTACACTCCACTTTCCGAAGTCGCCAAGTATGCTGAAGATTGCCGTCAGGTGGCACGTTCCCTCACTAGCGAGACTCAAGAACGTCAAAAGACACGACATGAGCATACTCATCAACCACCACCCAGCTTTGCTCCCGGTTCGCTTGTTTGGCTTTGGATACCAGCCCACATTCCTGGCCTCTCTTCCAAACTCCTGGCGCGTTATCACGGTCCGTACCGTATCAGCAATGCCACTTCACCGGTCAACTACGTCGTTGAGTCGCTCACAGTGTCACCAGACCTGCGTCGTCGTGGGCGAGAGACAGTACATGTCAACCGCCTGAAACCGTATTACGACCCACTCATCTTTGCGCCCTGAGTCGCCAGGGTGGCTATGCTTCGCTCCCGGGGCATTGTAATGAAGCAGAGACGCCCCTGGGTATGTGCCGACTGAAGAGGAAGACGAAGGACCGTGCCGTGATCGCGAGAGAACCCCGTGCTACAAAGAGCCCTTGCAGTGCCTACCAGTACCTAGCGTTCTTACAACGTTATCGACGACAATAAACCTCGTCGCAATATATATATATATATATATATATATATATATATATATATAGTTCGAAAAATAGGAGCACGTAGGAAAAACTTAACAGGACTTTACTGACATTTCGGCCGGGGTCCCGCCGAAACGTCAGTATAAGAGATCGAATTCGAGATCGAATTCCGGGTGGTATTGCCAGCGTCCTCAGCACGCAGATCGGTATTCAGCAGCCAGAAGGCTTCAACCCAGGCAGTACCAGCGCTTGCGTTGCTCGGCTAAGAAGACAGCAGAGTCATGACGGGAAGAGTGTAGCGATCTATGATTTGGCTGCCCTTGCTCTAGTTCGTGAGTGCTGCACTTTCGTTCTCAATTTCACAGTGCAGGGCGCACCGTTAGCACGGCGCTATTCGGGTTTACTTCCCGCAGGTAAAGCAGGATCCGTATTTTGTAATATTCGATTTCATTTTCCAATTATTTCATCACGCGACGCGCCTTTAGGCTGATCACAGCGATAACGGCAGCGTGGCGACGTGCGAGTCATGCGCAAGCCGATGAGGAAGAGCGAACAAAAAAGGAAAATTGACATGGAACGCTAAAAACGTGGCCCTAGGATCCATGCCTGGTGCGTGCATCTTGCAAGCTCCTGCAAGACCACGCTCCGCCAACTCTTGCGACACAACGCTTGCGACATTACTACCTGACGGCTATGAATGAAAGAAAATTACAAATAAATTACTTCAAGAATTGCGTAAGTACCCGGCGCGGCACATTTATACTTAAAAACTTGCAAGATATCATTTAATGTATATTTTATATTTAATGAGCAACCAGGAACATCCTGCAGTTCTTCGACTAATGCGTTATAAGAGGACGCACACTTCAGAGGCGCCACCCTCTCGTTTATTGGCCGCGTCGGCCCTTTCTTCCACCTCCTGCTTGGGAGGAGCGCATTTAGTGACGCCAGCGGCGAAGTGAACCGTTCGTTTTCCGAACCGTTATAAGATTCCGCCCCTGTAGTCCGCTTTGGGTTCAATTTTTCTGTGGCTTGGCTGTTCGCTTGCGGCCGTGGCCGCGCGCGCCGGCCGTGCCACGTCGGAGATTCGCGGGCAGTGCGTGCGCACGCGTTGATTATCTCTAAGGTATGACTGTATACACATGAAAACATGGCGGCGAACCTCATTCTTTTCTCGGGTTGCTCTCCCGGTCCCGTCAACGACTGGAGGTGCTAGACGCGTTTTCAGAGCTGACAGGTGAGGAGCTTCGGCGTCATTATCGATGTCAAAGCGAACCGTCCGGTGGCTGTGCGACGAACTGGGGGGTGTCAGCGTTCTATAGTGGCCACTCCACAGAGAGGAAATCCTCTGCGCGCTCCGTTTTCTCGCCCCAGGCAGCTTCATTGGAACCCACGTGGTTGCTCAGTGGCTATGGTGTTGGGCTGCTGAGCACGATGTCGCGGGATCGAATCCCGGCCACGGCGGCCGCGTTTCGATGGGGGCGAAATGCGAAAACACCCGCGTACTTAGATTTAGGTGAACGTTAAAGAACCCAAGGTGCATGGTCCAAATTTCCGGAGTCCCCCACTACGGCGTCCCTCATAATCAGATCGTGGTTTTGGCACGTAAAACCTCATAATTAATATTAGCTTCATTGGAATGGCCCAGTTTACTGTAAGCGACCCTATTCACGACGTTGCTCGTGCGATAACTGTCGTTGGCCAGCAGAAGGGTCAGTTTTTCCCATGACCACGGCTGCCAAAGTCAGCGCCCAGGCGACGTTCGCAAGCAGAGGGCGAATTCCGGGTGTTGTCGCCAGCGCCGACGGCACGCTGATCGCCATCCAGGGCCGGTATTTTCTGGCGATGCCTTTCCGGTGCTAATGCCTTTTCGCGCTTATCGCGCTTTGTCAGTGGTCAGAGCAACGGTCCGCTCGCGTTATAAACGGGATCAGCCGGCCGTGAGCGGTGGATGATAAGACTAGTATAGAATAAGTCACAAGGCATTGCTACAAAATACCGGCCCACCAACCCAGGGGAGACCCTCAGTTTCATGACCGAGAAAGGGTACTACGCCCTCAACACCATGATCGTGAGTATATTCATTGCATTTACCATTGGTAGTTTAATTTCTCAGACCGGCCAGCCTTGCCATCTAGCACGACCGTTTGTGTACGTAGATAGCTACTAACATCAGTGTTCATCTAGCAAACACTCGCTGTTTTCTGCCAGTGTCCACCCGTATTCTCAGTGCAGAGATTTATTGAACGCGTGGCATGATGGGCGTTACGTCTCAAAATGCATGACTTTTTTTAGTGGAAAGTTCAAGTTTTTAATTTTTGCTAGATTGTGAATAGCTATAATTGAGGCTGCTTTTGCCTACTCGAGGTCGGCAAGACTAAGTGGAGAGCTTTACGAGTTATTGTTATATGAGCTTATAACGAGCGGTCGCAAAAAATTATTTCACTTAAGTTTTTCAATTAGTCTCGCGGCGCAGGTAGATTCTCATTGCTAATTCAACATCTTCGTAAAACTGTTCTATTTCTTCATCATCGTGACTGGAGGTTGGGGCATAGGCTTGTACAACCTTCATTCTATACCTCCTATTTAGCTTTATTACGACGACTGCTACCCTCTCATTAATCGCGCGCGAGCTCACCGTGTCCTACCCCCCCCCTCTCCTCTCTCTATCTCATCTTTCTATTCCCTCTTTCCAGTCCCCCAGAGTAGGGTAGCCAACCAGACGCATTTCTGGTTAACATCCCTGCCTTCTCTTTCTCTCCTCCTCCTCCTTTCATTAATGCTGTAGAATTCATCAGTGTTGCCCGCTATGTCCTTATGGACTAGAAATCCTACTCCAAATCCTCTCCTATCTGGAAGACCTCTGTAGCAGAGTACGTCGCCGTTAGTCAACATTAAAGTCCCCCAGGGTTGGAGGTATTGTATAAGGGTTGGGCAACAAGTATAAAGTAAATAAATGCACAAGGAAATTATGTTTAAGTACACGTTTGCTCGCGGGTAAATATGGAAGTTATACAGTTCAAAACTGTGGATGGGCAGGTGATAGCGGCTATCTTGTGTGGAAGGCCGTTCCAGTCCTAGGCTGAGCGTGGGAAGAATGATGAGAGGCAAAAGTTGTAGTGTGCGCCCGTGGCCGGGCGACTTGGAGGGTATGACCATTGCGAAGCGAAATGCGTGCCGGAGGACTGATGCAATACATTGTTAGCAGCAGTACAATATCCTCTCGTGCATTAAGGAGTTCCTTATGCAATAATGTTTGTTGTTTTGCCTATATATCAATGATTTCCCTGATGGCGTTTCATCTACTGTCAATAAGTTTATCGATGATTGTGTGATATATACAAACTATTTCATGGTGTAATGGCATATCATGTAACGCACATTGCTTTTTTCGATTATTGTATGATTTATCGGTGAGTTGCCATTTGACGGTACGTAGCAGCACAACGTGGACAATCTCAATTTATGGTGCACTATATGGCTTATAAGTATGAATACATCGACGAGCAAGTGCACACTTTGCTACTAGGAAAAGCTCTCCAGGGCTAGTCTATCAATACTGTTCCTTTCATAAATATTTGGCTGTTCATATCACGTGTTTGTCATGTGATACTTAACAGCCTGCGAGCTCTACTTCTGGTTCCCTTCGCCATCCTTTGTGCTCCTCTTAACAATGCGAGTTGCCCTCAAACTTTTAATTAGGTTAGAGCTTGAATATGCATTCATAGTAGAAATTCTCATTCAAAAACCCTGACAAATTGTTTGGGATCTTTACAAAACAAAGCAGCTCGACTTATTCTTCAATCAAAATTAATTTAAATTTAGCGGTTTTACGTGCCATATCCACGATCTGATTATGAGGTACGCCTCATAATTCTTTATTCTTTATTCGGCAAAATTCTCGAGCGCCTTCTAAATTCCCGCTTGTACTACTTTTTACACTCTCGAAAACTTCTTCATCCCCGACAATTCGGCTTTACACATGCGCGGAGTGCCCCTCTGGCCCTGTATGCCTTGCGACAACGGTTGTTCGCCCTCAAGGGGAACAGGACCCCCGCGGTGCTCATCTCTCTAGATTTTACCGGGGCGTTTGACAGCGTATGGCATGATGCCGTTCTCTTCTTCTTGAGGAAACATCAGTGCCTCTCTAATGTCTACTTTCTCCTCCAGTCCTTCCTCACGGGCCGTAGTGTTGTTTTTCGCTCCTGTGCGGGGGAGGTGTCGGCTCGACCCACAATAGGCAGCCCTCAGGGCTCGCCTATTAGCCCCCTACTTTGGAATATTATCATTTCCTCTTTACTGGAGCTCCCCTTCCCTGACGGGGTTCATGCACAAGCATATGCGGACGACACCGTCATTCTAGTCACCGGCGAGTCGCGACTGCAACTGCAGGCTGTGGCAGAGGGCGTCCTCACCTTGGTCTGTAATTGGGCAACACAGAACAAGGTCCAAATTAATTCTTCAAAATCTTACTTCGTCTTCTTTAACAACGGGCACATTGGTACATCAAAAAGGCGCCCCTCCATCCGCTTGAACGGGGCCTTCCTACAGCACAAAGACCAACTTAAATTGCTCGGCGTGGTCTTTGACGAAAAACTTAATTTCTTTGCCCATGTAGACTACATTAAAACTAAAGCCGAGATATTGGCGGCCCGATTACTCAATTTCCTCCGCTTACATCATACGTTGAATTCAGCCATTATTCGCCGGCTGTACAGACAGGTTCTGCTGCCTGCAGTTGCATACGCTTCGCCCGTCTGGTGGCCCGCTTTTCCCAGTGTCCACCTCACCAACCGCGTGCTCTCTGCACAGAGATCACTTCTTATTGCAATTACGGGTGCCTACCACACTACCCGCACGTCAGCGCTCCATATTCTCGCCAACTGCCCACCTCTCACGGTGGAGCTTGACCGCCTGGCCGCTGAATTCTCCCTCTTTACCCTGCGTCAGGTGACCTACTTTGGCCCTAGCTCCTTTTTTCCGACTCAAATCGAGTACCCATGCGACCCCTGGTTGGACCATCCACGGGACCGCCTCCGGTTTGCATTCACGCGCCTGTCCCCTGCACAGGCGGAGTCCCTATCGCGTGAACAGGCGTATCATATTTATACGGACGGGTCATTTGCTAACGGTGTGGCCGGAGCTGCATTCGTGGTGTTTGACCCGTCTGGTCGTCTTCATCAGGTTCGACGCTTTTGCCTTCTGAACGCCACCGGTGCGTACGCTGCGGAGGCGTGTGCCGTTTCGGAGGCCGTGAATTATGCGGCGTCTTTGCGTGGCGCCGCTCCTGTCCATGTATACAGTGACTGCTTATCGCTTCTGTCTTCTCTAGCAAGCTTGCGGGGTGCAGACGCGCGCGTGCGTCTCATAAAACGCGCCCTTCATGCCCTCGCGGTTGGCGGGCGGCGGGTGTTCCTTCACCATGTTCCGGGACACCGGGGTGTGGTGGGGAATGAGCTGGCTGACGGAGCCGCGTCGTCGGCGCGTTCCCGTGGCATGCTGCGGCCGTGTGCCGCGTCTATACGAACAATTCGCGGGCGCCTTTATGCCATCTCACAGAACCTGTGGCATGGCTACTGGCGACGCGAAGGGGAGGGTACAAGCCTATATCACTGGGTAAATAGTGTGCACGCGATCCCGCCCTGGTTTCCTCCCGGCCGGCATCTCGTGCGCCTGTTCAGCGGCCATGGCCATTACCCATTTTATTTGCACCGCTTTCACTTGCTTGACTCTAACCTGTGCGCATGTGGCGTGGTATGCGAGGGGGTAGCTCATTACCTCACTTCGTGCCCGCGCACTGCGCACATTGCGGCCCGGTTGGGGGCGATTTGCGGGGTTGCTGCAGTGACTCCCGCAGTCTATCCCAAGTTATTGGACTCGCGGCGCGCCAGAGCCCTGCTCCTGCAGCTGGCACATGCCATAGTCCAGTCTGTTCCACTAGCCCCCCAACTTGACCCCCTCCCGGATGCGCATTAAAGCTCTCCTCAGTACAGCCTCCCTTCTCTGCTCTGCCTCTCTCATTATTCTCACGATATTTTTGCATGTGTGTTATGTGTCATCTGCACAGTTTGCCGTCCATGGCGGGGTTCTTCCCCGTGCTACATGGCCCTAACTACATGCCTCATCCCTCTCATCCTCCCGTTTCTTTGCTTTTTCATGTATTCTTTGCCCTGCATAATTGTATGGCCCGCATTCAGCTTTTCCCTACAGGCTGGCTAGACACGTGTCGGGCGCTTGTCTCTGGGCTCAGCGTCCTTGCAGTGCCTTGGAGTCCTGCAGTGTGCCGGCCACCAGCCATCGCTACAACTACGAACACATTATTTCTTTCGTTTTTCTTGTTTTTAATAAAGTCTGCGACACCTCGGATCACTGCCGTAAGCATCTAACCTTTTAATGGAGCCTTGGTATGCCTAACTTTCCGCAGACGACTTCCTTCATTGTCAGGTCTCTTTTCCTTTAGAACACCGTTATTCCTATTTTACCTTGTGGGCTTGGCCTCCGTTTTTTTTTCTTCTCCTAATTGGCTTTCTACAAAGTTATTTTGGGTTGCCGGTAACGTCAACCCCATTTCATTTATGTTTTATTAGTTTTTATGCCCGTTATACCTTCGGGTGGTGCGGGCTTTCCCCCACTTTCTTTTTCGGTTATTTTTCTCTGCGGGGGACAAACTAAGCCATAATGAGGGACTCCGGTTTAATTTCGACAACTTGGGGTTCTTTGCTGTATACTTGATGCACAGCACACAGGTACACAGGTGGTTTTGCAGTTTGCACCACTTAAAATGTGGCCGCAGCGGCGGGGATTACATCCTGAGACTTCGTGCTTAGCCGCGCAATGGCATAACCAGTAAGCCTCCACGACGGGTACCATTTTATTTTTGCCTATTACATCAGGCAAGGCAATGTCTGCTGTAAAGGAGGCTCTCTCTACAAAGTTTTGTTGATAGATACTGTCTTCATTTTTTCATAACTGGTATTACACAATACCTCTAATAATGTTTCTGCTGCTTACCGCCCACTCATATCTGCCAGAAGGGGCCACTCTTGAAAAAGGTTTTCTTTCTGCTGTGTGCATGTAGCGGTATTCATGTCTTTTGACATTTATACAACTGTAGAACCAGCTACCTGATAGAGTACTTACTATGCCTGATGATGCTTATTTGTGCAGTGCTGTTGTACAATACATATTGACGCAATGAATGTTTTACATATTCGAAGTATCTGAAAGATGCTTGTTTTACAATTGTGCCCTTTGCATTTGGTTGGTGTTAATATTTCTTGTTATATTTTGCATATGCATGCTTTCGGAAGTTTAAGGGTTCAATAAATCATGATGAACTAAATTTAAGTGCAAAAGAGTGAACTTTATTCAGACCCAGCAGTTTAGTCGGCTGGGCCTAGGTCTACCACGATAGGACGTCAAGGTCTTGCCTCTTACTAAAGTATTATTGCACACCAAAAGGACACGGACGGGAGAGAAAAACACACACACCAAGCGCAAATTTTAAATCAAATATTTTGTGCCACTGAATCGGTTTATATGTGTGAAGCTGTAAGTTGAAAGTTTGTGCTTGGTGTGTGTGTTCTTCTCTGCAATCCGTGTCTTTTTGCTGCGCAATAATACTTTAGTAATGGATTACCAACTTGCCCGTAATGCTGCTGTCTTGGCTCTTCGCCGCTTCGTAGGCCAGCTGGGTAGCCCAGAGTTGATCGTCGAGATGGGAGATGCGCAAGGCGGCGTGCCATCTCGACGAGAGGGTCATAAGGTTAAGGTCTGGGCATTGATGCTTACACTCCCATAGCATGTGGCGAGTGTTGCTGATTGAACTGTACAGATTTTGCACGTGTGGCTTGGGTAGATGTCAGGGTATATGATGTGATAACGTGTGAGGGAGGAGTATGTATTGGTCTGTAGCAGGCGAAGGGTGGTTGTCCTGTGCTCTGTTTAACTTGCGGTGAGGGGTGGGAAAGGTTCTTCTTTCGAGGTAAAATCATTTCACAAGGTCGATGTATGTTGCAAGATGGTCGCGTCCTGTGGGTGCATGCACATCCACAGTCTCCGTCACGGTTGACTAGTTCTCGTGCTACGGAGTGTGTAACCTCGTTGAGGTTGGTGAGGTGCGGGTGGTCATCGCCGGCGTGTGCTGGGATCCAGACGAGGGTGATTTGATTTTCAGTCGAATGCGGTGCTTGAGGTAAGATATGGCGTGATTGTTGAGAAATTCGACACTTGATGTAGTTGTTGATTGCCGTGCGAGAATCACTCGCTATGGTGGGACAGACTGGGTCAAGAGTGGCCAGGGCGATGGCCACTTCCTCGGCCGTCTTTCCTTTTTTTCCAACTAGGACTCCTATCAAAATGCGACTGCCACGGCTGGCCATTCAACCCCTCATCTTGCCTTAGCAGCAGAATGCCATAGCCACAGTGGCAGGCGAATAAATTGAACAACAATTTTGTTGTCAAAAGATGTTTTTTCTTGCCTGTATGTAGGTAAAAATTGCAATAAATGAGTGTGTCATTACAAAAAAAAGCTGTTTGTGGCCCATTATCGAATAAACTGCATATTGTGTGCACTTGAAATGCAGAAATTTCTATTAAAATGCCAGGGTGAAATGTTCTTGCAAGCAGCATGGTACTTTATTAGTTATAAAGGTACTAATGAGAGAGGATATCGTTATATGGGTTATATATGGTTATATGGATCACAAACTTATTAGAAATTGTTATTAGAAACATATTAGGCAAGCATGTTTCTGCACACTTTAGTTGTGGATGTGCAAGAACAGTTTATGCTTCAAAGGTGCAATCGTTCCCAGGAAGATTTGCATAACTGGCTGACTTCACAGTTTTGATTTACTTTTGTTTTAACGACAGTGTCCTCTATGGTTCCATTCGCACTGTTGCACCAGCTTTACATGACGTACGGTATAGGAGGGTGCGTTGTCACTTTGCCACTATAGCAAGCCAATAATGTAACTGTCTTAAGAGGTCTCTGTTGGCACGACGTTTATTCGGCCAGAGTACTCGGGAGAGAACCAGCAAAGGCACACACCCGATGATGATGATCACACATAACTGATGATGAGGATCGAGCAACGTAGATTGATGATGATAATATACAGATGAAGAAGACGTGCGTAATAAACGCCCACACTAATTTACCCCCCACGTGGAAGCGGCCATCCTGGCCGCAGGTCAAGGTGACGAAGAACGCCGCGTGAAGGGTTTCATGCGGGAGACATGAACGACCTCGGTGCTGCGACAACGGCGGTCTGTTACGGCGACAACAGGAGTCACACGATAATTGACGGGCGATGTCTGCTCCAGGACTACATAGGGCCCGATGAATCACGGCTGGAACTTGTCGCACAAACCAGGCGTGTGAAGGGGCGTCAATAGAAGTATTTTCTCACCAGGTCGGAAAGACGCAACGCGATGGAAGGTGTCGTAAATGATCTTCTGGTCTTGTTGTCTGACTGCTGTGTTTACGCGAGCACGCTGGCGGCACTGGGCGAGTCGTTAAACGAATTCTTCGCTAGACGATGCAGATGGGCTGACAGGAGAATTGAAGAAAGAAACGTCTGGAAGGGAAGTAGGCGACCGTCCGTAAACTAGGTAAAATGGCGAGTAGCCGGTGGTACGCTGAACGGCCGTGTTGTAGGCGAAAGTGACGAATGGTAGAAGCTTGTCCCAATTCTTGTGATCAGGTTGAATATATACGGCTATCATGTCGGCAAGCGTGCGATGAAATCGCTCTGTCAAACCGTTAGTTTGTGGATGGTAACTCGACGCTGTTTTGTGGGTGGTACCAGAGGCACGCAGGACTTCGTTTAAAAGTTGCGAAAGAAAGACCTTTCCATGGTCGCTTAGCAGTACCCGAGGAGCACCATGGCGCAGAATTATAGCTTGAAGGACGAAGTCAGCAACCTCCGAAGCTGAGCCAGTGATCACTGATGTAGTCTCAGCGTAGCGCGTCAGGTGGTCGACGGCGGTCACTATCCACCGATTGCCAGCTGCAGTAAGAGGAAGGGGCCCGTAAAGGTCGATGCCAACAACCTCAAATGGTGCGGTGGGACACGGAATAGGCAGTAATTCGCCGGCAGGAGCAGAGGTTGGGAGTTTGCGACGCTGACACGGAGAACAGGAACCGGCGTATCTCCCCACACTAGTAGAAAGGCCAGGCCAATAGTAACGGCTTCGTATGCGACCGTAGGTCTTGTGGAAACCGAGATGGCCAGCAGTCATGTCATCGTGGAATGCTTCGAGGACATGGACTCGAAGAGAGCGCGGTAGAACGGGCACCCAGCGTTGACAATCAAGGTGGTAAATGCGCCGATACAGCACGCCATTGTCCAGCTTGAATTGTGCGAGTTGGCGTCGAAGCCGCGCGTTAGGTGGGCGAGAAGCGCCAGAGAGGTGGTCTATCATACGCCGACAATATGGGTCAGCCCGTTGACGAGATGTAAATGTTTGATCGTAGTCCTGAGAAAGGTGGTCTATTGAGGTAAGAGAGGAAACCGGCGCAGAAGTGACATCCGAAGAGCTGCTTTGCGACGCAGTTGCCGAGGTGTCGAGTGGGTGCGCAGGAAGCGGGCAACGAGAAAGAGCGTCAGCGTCTTTGTGTTTTTTGCCTGACTTATGAATAATGTCAGTCATATTCTTGCAGGCAGAGAATCCAGCGAGCCAGGCGTCCGGTCAAGTTCTTGAGAGTGGAGAGCCAGCATAATGCGTGGTGGTCCGTAACAATTGTGAAATGACGCCCGTACAAATAGGGACGAAACTTCTGTATGGACCAAACAACAGCCAGCCACTCCTGCTCAGTTATCGTATAGTTCTTCTCGGCATCGGTGAGCACGCGGCTGGCGTATGCAACGAGTCTCTCGTGCGAAGAGTTGTCGCGTTGCCGAAGAATGGCGCCGATGCCGTGGCCGCTAGCGTCTGTGTGCAAGAGAGTCGGGGCAGTCTCATCAAAATGGCAAAGTACAGGTTCAGACGTGAGAGCGCCCTTCAGCATGTCAAAGGCTGCTTCACATTCTTGAGACCAGAGAAAGGGTACGCCGGAAGCAAGTAGCTTGTGTAGCGGCGCAGCGATGGAGGCAAAGTTCCGTATAAAGCGACGGAAATAAGAAGCGAGGCCAAGGAAGCTTCGCATGTCTTTAGGCCTTTCTGGGCGAGGGAAGCGAAGGACCGCAGCAATCTTGTCAGGGTCAGGACGTATGCCCTCCTTGCTCACGACATGCCCCAGGACCTTAATAGATCTGCTGGCGAAACGGCATTTCTTCGTGTTGAGCGGAAGACCAGCGTCGGCAAGGCACGTCAGAACTTCATCTAAGCGTTGCAGGTGCTGCTGAAATGTTGATGAAAAGACGACAATGTCATCCAGGTTGCAGAGGCAAGTTTTCCATTTCAGGCCACGCAGCACGGTGTCAATCATGCGTTCAAAAGTCGCAGGTGCATTGCATAGCCCGAAAGGCATGACGTTGAATTCATAAAGTCCATCAGGGGTGGCAAACGCTGTTTTTTCTTTATCGTCTTCGTGCATTGGGATTTGCCAATAGCCGGAGCGCAGATCGAGGCTTGAAAAGTATTCTGCACCTTGTAGTGAATCAAGGGCGTCGTCAATGCGAGGCATAGGGTATACGTCCTTTCGAGTGATCTTATTGAGGGCCCGGTAATCGACGCAAAAGCGCACGGAACCGTCTTTTTTTTCGAACCAAAACAACCGGAGATGACCAAGGGCTAGCTGAGGGCCGGATGACCTTCTGTTGTAGCATGTCCGCGACATTTTCTTCTATGATTTTCCGCTCGGCTAGGGACACGCGGTACGGGCGTCGGCGCACTATGGACGCGTCGTCTGTCTGAATGCGATGCGCTGCAGCTGTCGTTTGGCCCAGAGTCGACGAATGGACATCAAAAGAATTTGCGTGTTTGTTCAACAAAGCAAGCAGCTGCTGCATCTGTGAAGGTGGCAAGTCATTGCTGATGGCTGCAGTAAGGGCAGAGGGAGAAGCAGTGGCACAAGTAGAAGGGTCCGTGGAAGACATAGTTGCAAGGCGCACGACGCATACAGGCCCTGGGTCGGCCGCGCAAGCCACTGTGGTGTTTTGCGGAAGGAGAATTTTCTCCGATATCGCGTTCGTGGCGGTGACAAGCGCCGAGCCATTGGAAAATCGAACTACACCTGGTGCAAAAGCGATGCCTTTATGAAGACAACGGGAAGAGGGCAAGACCAAGACGTCACCATGGTCGATATCGGTCGACATAATGGCAATAATTCGCTGTCGGCCGGGAGGCAGTTCGTTATCTTCCGCAGCGATCAGGCGCAACGGTGTGTACGTGTCTTCCCCAAGTAAGTAGTCGGTGTCCGTAAGATGCACGACGCGTTGACCACAACAAATAGCCGCAGAAGCAGAAGACAGAAAATCCCACCCTAAAATAAGTTGATGAGCGCACGGGGACAGCACAGCTAATTGTATATGGTGTCGAATATCATCAATCACGACACGGGTAGTACAAAGAGTGGAAGGTCGAACAGTGTCCCCTTAGGCTGCAACCAGCGTCGGTCCATCGTATGGCGTCGTGACTTTCATGAGACGGGAACATAAATCTGCGTGAATAACGGAAATTGTCGCGCCTGTGTCCACCAAAGCATCGACGGGCACTCCTTGGACAAACACCGAGAGCATATTGGACGGGCACTCTGGAGGAATTTCAGCCCTGGTGTCGTATGCAGTTTGTCCACCAAAAACTGCATCGCTTAGTTTTCCGGACAAATGTTAGAGTTGAGGGAGACGGGCCGTAGTGGAGACGTGGAGTGGCGGAACGGCGAAGGGGAGCGGCGTCTGGCTGAACGGTAAGTGCTGCGGTCTTCAGTCGATGCGGGCGGAGAAGTAGAGCGGAGCAGAGGTGAAGAGAAACGCCGGCTTTGGGCAGAGGCTCCACTGTAAAAGTTGCGTTCGGATATGTCGTATCCCCGACGCTCGTCCTGCTGGCGCTTGCGGCAGAAACGTGAAATATGGCCGCGATAGCCGCAGTAATAGCACGTGGGACGTGACGGACGCCATGGCGCATAGTACAGGGGGCTAGGTGCTCCGGGAGTCAGTGCAGTCAAATGGGCCGATGAAAGCTCGGGCGGCATCGACGAGATGTTTACTGGAGGCGCGGCAGCAACCGACGCGTACGTGGGTAGCGGCACTGTGGAGTTGGCGTTGACTGGAGGCGTGGCAGCAACTTCCGCGCACGTTGGTAGGGGACGAGAGACGGAGGGTTGCACGTGCGTGGAGCAGGTCAAGGACGCCAGTTCATCCCTGATGATGTCACGCAAGGCCGTGCTAGAAGGCGCACTGGGGCACCCCGAGGGTGACGACAAGCCCATAGATTGTAATTCTTCGCGTATCATAGCTCGTATCATGACACGCAGATGTGGGTCCGCCGTAGAAGAATAGTCGCCAACGTCCGGCTGAAGGCGAACAGACTGAAGTTCGTCCAGGCGCTGACACGTTGTGACGATGTCAGTGATTGTAGCGGGGTTCTTGGTGGCAAGGGCGTTGAAGGCGACTGATCTAATGCCTTTCCGAACGTGGCGCACTTTGTTTGACTCTGACATAGATGAACTCACACGGCGGCAAAGCGCAAGAACATCCTCGATATACGATGTGTAAGACTCGCCTGGCTGCTGTTGGCGAGTATCGAGGGTTTTCTTTGCGATGGTAGAACGAACAGCCGGTGTACCAAATATTTCTCGGAGCTGCTGCTTGAAGGCAGCCCAGTCAGTAAAGTCTATCTCGTGGTTTAAGAACCACGTCTTCGCCACACCCGTCAGGTAGAAGGAGACGTGGCGGAGCTTGTTGGGGTCGTCCCAATGGTTGGCGGAATTTACTCGCTCGTACTCATCCAGCCAGTCCTCCACATCTTCCCCACGATGACCAGCGAAGAGATGGGGGTCACGCTGGTGGCTGCTTACGATGTAAGGGGTGGCTGGTGGTGTCAGAACGGTAGCGGTAGAAGTGGAGGGTGGTGCTTCCTGAGACATGGTAGCGGACAGTGGGCGCAAGCGGCGGCCTGAACGTAGCTCCAGGGGGGTAGACTGAGCGGGCAGGGGACTGAGGATCGAAGGAGCTACCTTCACCACTTAAGACGTCTCTGTTGGCACGACGTTTATTCGGCCCGAGTACTCGGGAGAGAACCAGCAAAGGCACACACCCGATGATGATGATCACACATAACTGAAGATGAGGATCGAGCAACGTAGAATGATGATGATAATATACAGATGAAGAAGACGTGCGTAATAAACGCCCACAGTATAGCTAAGAACCGTTAATAAAATTATGAGGTTTTACGTGTTGCCGCCGTGGCCGGCATTTGATCCCGCGACCTCGTTCTTAGCAGCCCAACACCATAACAACTAAGCAACCACGGCGGGTGTTGATTACGGTTAAAAGCAAGGGTGAATACAAGTTCAGTAAGGATAAAAAATCCGCAATATATTCAAGGTTTATTGGTTTCTGCGTAGGAAAAAAAGAAATTTCTCCATCAGAGATTATACAACTTAAAGGGCAACTTCGGCGATTTTTGGCCATGTCAAGGTAATAAAATATTTAGGTTCCCGAGACCCTCCTGTGACGCACCTGATAGGAGAATTGTTCCGCAAATTTGAAAATAATTTTAAATAAGCAAAAAAGCGCAAAAACGAAATCGAAACCTGAGCAAGCCGCCGAGCGAACCTCTGCGTGTGACCTCACGAGTGTATCCCCGGCGGGGAAGACGCGCAACGCATGCCGGTCTCGCCCGCGGGGCGAACGAAACCGGCAAAGAGCAGACGCTCAGCTTATTCGTGACCGCGCCGGACATTCGGGGACCTTCGGGTGACATTGTAAGCTTCACCACCTATTCGGATCTCAAACAATGAGAGTTATGATTCAGACGAATTCAATAGCCACGAATCGCCGTCCTCCACCACTAGAGCCAGCACCCATGCGCAACATATCGCGCTGCAACATGAAGACCAAGGGTAGCCCTAACCACTGATATACGTGCTGCTTGCTATTTTAGGTGTTTTACCCCTCTCAGGCAACCGCTTCACATGCTCACTGTAAGATGTGGAGCACGACTTTCCGCATTTGTATCCCACAAGAACGCCGCTGACAGTCCAAAGCACCGACCAGTGCATTTGTTTACATCGGCGGGTACAGCGACCACTCGTACGTCATTCGCTTGAGATAGCCGCTCATCGGTGACATCAAATAATGTCAGAACATATCAAAACACGTAGATTTTGTGCATGTAAACACCGTTACCACACTCTGGGTCGCGCTGATACGTGCGACCACACACCTTCGGAAACAGCGAGCGGGAGACCGTAGTAGGGAAGCGTTGTGCAGCCTGCTTATCATTCTTCGTATTCTCTTCATGCACACAATTAGTGTTCCGTAAAGTAGACATAGATTAGGACATTGCGCGTATGATCGTTCATTTAGAAAACGCATAGTTTTCTCGCGGAAACGCCGATTTAATGAAGTATGACATCGTTGGCAGCTGAACGAGATGGTTGTTTACGCATGCTGTATCGAAGGGGCCTCCGCTTGCTGCCCATTTGGGATACGAGGCAAACAGTGCACCTCGTAAGCTAAATAATGAGTCAGCATAACAACATTTAATAATACACCCATGGATGTGCGTAGTCACATTTCATTTAGGGAAGCGCCGGCGAGTGCGACTGGCCGCATTCGAGAACGGCAACGTATATGGATGTTGATTGCGCGTCGTGTTGTCGCTTCTAGCTTATTGCGTGTGCACTGTACGAAATGAGGAATGGTTTATTTCAAATCCGTATGGTCAAAACTGAACTACAGAAGCAGCTTTCCTCATCCTAATAGCATAATTAGCTTCATATCAGTTGGTCTTGTCCGCCAGCAGCAGACGCAGGAACTCGGCCACTGTGATAGGCTTAACCTCGGCTGAACGCGATCGGCATCGGCTCAAACTGTGTTTGCGGATGGCCAGGGCTGAAGTTCGTGCAGCCAACAACGCAACACCGCTTGCCACCCGCATCACTTGCCCGTGCATAGGGAATGCAACTTCTGGCCACAGCAACATCTCACGCCAAGCACTAGCTCACGATCGTCGACTCCTGCACGCTCTCGTCGGTGTCTTCTGCATGATCCCGGCATGCTCTGCGTGGACCATTCCTGACGTCATACACAATGTGGCCTGTAACTGAGGAGGAGGTAAGGTAGGGTGCTCGAGGCAATAAATTAAATTCATTTGTAAAAAACCTGCGCAACTCTCAAGCCTGCTTTTTTTTACGACATGACGGAGGTATTTAGAGGAACAGACCCAGCGAATTTCATCGACATTCGTTGACATCTAAAAATCGCCGGAGTTGCCCTTTAAAGTGCACGGAGTAATCGAAAACAACTTAACCCTGTTTATTCATGCTATCGTAGAAATTCATTACGATAGCCTGTACGCTTGGCATGTCAAATTGAATAAGCAAGTGAGGTAACATAACTTTTAACCGACAGGAAAATAATACGGTCACGCGTTCAGTGCAACATTGAAACTTCGGGTACTTTGCTGCCTTGTCATTTGACCTTGCAGAGGTGGCAATTATTTAAACTGCCCCGTACACGCGATTTTTGTATGCTATTTAACAAGTTAAAATTGTGACGACCCCAAAAGGTCATGTCGTCTCGTGGGGATCGAACACCTCGTAGTATTGGGAACTCGCATAGGTTTGTCTACGCCATACGAAACAAAGCTGAAAATGCACTTCGTCTGCTACGTAGCGCATCCACGAACGCATATAAATGGGAGAATGGAATCTGCGGCACAAGTTTTTTATTCTCCCTAAGCGTACGTAGCGAATTCAGCAATCCACCTCCGCGCGCATTGCACTTGTTGCGCGAGACGCCATTTTCCAAAACAGACCGCGAAATAGCTACGGCGCAAATTTCGAGGGAAAATCGCAGCGAGCGCTGGGATGTTCCAACGCTGCGACCAACCGGTTGGTCGCAGCGCTGCGTTGGTCTTAGCCGAAAATCACAGGATCGGCACGGCGACTGCGATTTTCGTCGCATTCGACGGAAATCGCACTTCCGGTGCGATGAAAATCGCATCATGCGCAACAGCCTTAAGAAGTATTCAGTTAAAGCAAATCAAGCCACTGCCACAATCGCAAAAAGTCGAAATAGTGAGAACACTGCGAACATCCACGTTTTTGGTTCAGATTTGAAGCTATTTATGAAAGTATCTTTAAAAAATTTATTTCTCCCAGCTCTTTCTTTTTTATAAAAGGCCAACGCGCTCGGCTAAATGCCATCACGGCAATGAAGCGGCCAAACGACACTACAAGAATTATGTAATATTTTGTGCGAAAAAAAACTGAACCAGGTACGCCATCCAGGTTCTGTACGTTGGCACGAAGGCATCCCTCCCATTCTCGATTACTTAACTTGGAAAAAAAAACATTTCAGACTTCATTGAACAGTTTCGAAGTTGTGCAGCTCTATAGTAACAGCCAATAGCATTTACATACTACGGCAAAACTTCGAAACCGTTCAATGAAATCGGAAATGCATTTTTTCCAAGTCAAATAGTCGAGAATACGATGCCTTCATGACAACGTACAAGACCCGCACAACGTACCTCGCTAGAAGTCAACTTTTTAGCACAAAATCTACATTAATTCTTGTAGTGGCGTTTGGTAGCTTCATTGTCGTGACGGCATTTACCCGATCGCATGGCCTTGTATATAAAAAAAAGTGGAACAAATAATTTTTTTAAGATACTATAATAAATAGCTTCAAATCTGAACCAAAAACGCCCCGCTGAGGGCCAGGCGGAACCGGTCCGGAGTGCGAGGAGGAAGGCGCTCTCCCTTCTAGTGGCGCCGGCTTCCGGGAGATGGCGAGACGGGCGCCACTGCGCGCCGCGGCTGTCGGGATGACGCACGCGCGAGCTCACGTTTGAAATGAAGCCGCGCCGCGGCAAACGAATTGACTCGCGGCGACAGCGCGGATTCAGGATCGTGGGCGCTCCTTGCAAGGTCGTCCGCCGACTCGTTTCCCGCAATACCGACGTGCGAGGGTATCCACTGAAGGCGCAGGTCGCATCCCTGTTGCTGAAGTGTGTGCAGCCTGCAGGGAACGCGTTGCGCCAGTGGCGGCGCGCGCTCGAGTAGCAGGTGGTGCAAAGCGGACCTCGAGTCGAAAAGAATCGCCGCTCGGTTGAGGAACGGCGACTCTTCGAGGATGTCGGCTGCCAGATGGAGTTCCACAAGCTCCGCTGTGGTGGAGGAAGCTCGGTAGGACAGGCGGCACTGTCTCGCGACATCGAGGTACGGCACAACGCAGGCGTCGGCCGCGGAACCGTCCTGACGGACAGAACCGTCTGTGTAGAGGTGTGGCCACCCCACCACGTTGTCCTGTATCCGTGCAGCAGCCGCCTGCACCACAGCGCAATGAGGGGTGCGGTGCTTGGAGCGGACGCCCGGCAGGTCGAGGCACACGCGCAGCGGCACACGCTGGTTTGGCGGCGGCCAGGCTGCAGGGGTCGCAGGGGCATCGACCACCAGGCTGTCGTACAGCTCGAACATTGATTGATTGATGTGTAGTTTTTATTGGCGCAAGGGCCAGATATGGCCAAAGAGCGCCATGTACGTAGTGATGAGTAATCAATGAATGGTTTAACAGATTAAGAAATTAGTTAAGAATGGTGGATAAATGTGGCTGTAAAGGGGCCTAAAATCAATCACTAAGATGTTTAGAATATAAATATACTAAAATTATCGCAATGATTTGTGATGTGCGCTATGATCATAAAATATTTGCGATGAAGAATGGTTAGCAGGACCTGGAGGTGACAACAGCACTAGTACCTCACAGAGCCCTTGGGGGCAAGGACTGGTAGGCACGTGCTTACAATTGTGCTTGTATTGCAGCTGCAACCTCCAAGAGGAGGTCGTGCTACAAGTATCCGGGCCAAATGACTTTTAAAATGTTGGTTTCAGCTAAAAATTTCAGTACTGTTTGAAATTCAAAAAGCGGTTCATTGCTAAGAAAAAATGCAGGGTGTAAAGGTAAGTGATGACGATATGCGAAACGGAAGTACTTTTTCCTCTCTGCTTCTACTTCAGGGCACTCAAGAAGAACATGGAGGACTGTAAGGCTATCGCCACACTTTGTACATGTCGGAGGATCACTTCCATTCAGTAGGAAAGAGTGAGTGCCGTAAGTATGCCCTATTCTTAATCTACAGAGGAGCACTTCCTTGTGTCTTGCTGTTCTCTCAGATATCCAGTTTCCTAATTTTGGTTTTATGGTGTGCAGTTTATTTAATACTTCGTCATCCCACTGGCTTTGCCAATACTTCCTCAACTTATGGCGTAAGAAGGGCTTGAGGTCTGTAGCTGGTATGGGTTTATTTACGTCTGTCTCACTAAAAGTAACTAACGAAGCATTTTCATCAGCAGCTACATTGCCTTTTATTCCTCTGTGGCCAGGTATCCAACATAAGACAATGCTTTGGTTTTGCACATATGCTGAGCATAGTGAGGTGTAGAGCTCATTAAATACAGAGTTTGTGTGTCTTCGGAAGCTCATTAGGGCTTTTACAACACATAATGAGTCTGTGAATATGATAGCCTTATCGAGATTAGTCTGCTTGATATGCTTTACCGCTGAAAGTATTGCGTAAGCTTCAGCTGTGAAAATACTTGTGTTTGGATTTAGAGCACCGGACGTCGAAAACGACGTCCCGAGGGCTGCGTATGCGACACCAGAAGATGACTTCGAGGCATCTGTATAGAATTCTGAGCGGGAATACTTCGCCTGAAGTTCAAGGAAGTGCGAGCGTATGTGTGCCTCAGGCGCACGTTTTGTTATTTCGACAAAAGAGATATCGCACTCTATGGTCTGCCATTCCCACGGCGGTGGCAGGCAAGTGGGAGCCATAAGGGTATTTTCTGCTAGTGGAATACCTATTTCTTCTGCCAATGCTTGCAAGCGTAGGGACAAAGGTGTTCTAATAGCTGGGCGGTTACGATGAAGTGTGGCAGTGGAGAGGTCCTGGATAGTTATATAGCATGGATGCTCAGTATCTGATTTTACCTTCATGTAGTAGGAGAAACTGAGATATGTTCTTTGAAGATGCAGAGACCATTCATGGGACTCAACATAGAGGCTTTGAACGGGGCTTGTCCTAAAGGCACCTGTTGCCAGACGAATACCAAGGTGGTGGACTGAGTCTAGGATTCTTAGGGCACTGCGTGTTGCAGAATGGTACACCACGGCACCGTAGTCAAGGCGCGAACGTATGAGACTCCTATACAAGCTAAGGAGACATCTTCTGTCAGAACCCCAGCTTGTGTGTGACAGAAGCTTCAGCAGATTCATCGTCTTCAGGCACTTCGCTTTCAAATATTTCAAATGGGATATGAATGTTAGTTTAGAGTCTAGAATGACACCTAAAAATTTATGTTCGCGACTCACAGATAGGCGTTCTCCATTTAGATGAATAACGGGGTCTGGTAATATACCTTTCTTATTAGAGAAGAGAACAGCCGTACTTTTCTGAGGGTTTAGTTTAAATCCGTTCTCGTCCGCCCACTTAGACAGCTTATTTAAACCAAGTTGCACTTGTCGCTCGCAGATAGCCAGATTACATGATTTGCAACCGATTTGTACATCATCCACATATACAGAGTAAAACAATGTACGTGGAATGATGGTATGCAGCGAGTTCATTTTTACGACAAAGAGGGTACAGCTTAGCACACCGCCTTGTGGTACACCAGTCTCCTGCGTAAATGGACGGGACAGGGCGTTACCGACTCTAACGCGGAACGTGCGATTGGAAAGATAACTTCGAATAACGTTCAGCATATTGCCTCGGACTCCCATACCAAACAGATCACGGAGAATTCCGAAGCGCCATGTGGTATCGTATGCTTTCTCCATGTCAAGAAATACCGACAGGAAGAACTGCTTGTGTACAAAGGCATCACGGATGTTAGCCTCAATGCGAACCAGGTGATCTGTTGAAGATCTACGTTCCCGGAACCCACATTGTAAGGGGTCTAGTATTTTATTAACTTCGAGATAGTGAAGCAGGCGTCGGTTAATCATTTTCTCGAACAGTTTGCATAGGCAACTTGTCAGAGCAATAGGCCTGTAACTGCTGGCCAGGGATGGGTCCTTGCCCTCTTTGAGAATTGGGATTATAATTGCTTCTTTCCAAGAGGAAGGAATGTACCCGGCAGACCACATTGCGTTAAAAAGTGATAATAGTGTTTTCTGGGTTTCAAAGCTTAAGTGTTTTATCATGTCATAAATTATTCGGTCGGTTCCTGGAGCCGAATTATTGCAGCAGTTCAGTGAAGCTTGAAATTCCGCCATGTTGAATGGATGATTGTATGGTTCAGTCTGTCTGCTTTTTTGAACCAGAGGAACTCGTTCTGCTTGTCGCTGATAGCTCAAGAATGTGTCAGAGTAGTGGGAGGAACTGGAAATGTATTCAAAGTGTGCTCCTAAAGTATCAGCTTGTTCTTTAAGCGTGTCTCTCTCGGTGCTGACTAAAGGCAGAGGCTGAGATTGCCGGCCTTTTAATTTTTTGACTCTGTTCCAAGCTTTCCTCTCGTCTCTGTAAGAATTTATACTTGAAATGTATTTTTGCCAGCTGTCCCTTTTGGCACGGCGGCGTGTTCGTCTACCCTGAGCCTTTATTTCCTTGAAGATGATGAGGTTTTCTGTTGTTGGTGAGTCGCGAAGACGACTCCAAGCCTTATTTTGCTTCCTGCGCGCTTCCCTACATTCGTCATTCCACCAGGGAACACGACGTTTTGAAGGCGTCCCATTAGTTTCCGGAATACATATTGACGCTGCATCGACTAGAAATGCTGTTACGTATGGCACTGCGTCATCAATATGGAGTGTACAAATATCATCCCAGGTCAAGTACGTGAGCTCTCTGTATCGCTTCCAGTCGGCTGAGTCTACCTTCCACCTGGGAGCATGTGGAGTGTTTTCATCTTGTTTTGCACAGTTTAAAACAATGGGAAAGTGGTCGCTTCCATAGGGGTTCCTAATAACACTCCACTCCAGATAGGGAACAAGAGTACTTGACACTATGCTAAGATCTATCGAGGAAAATGTTTTGTGTGCAAGACTGTAGAATGTAGGTTCCTTCTTGTTAAGTAAGCAGGCACCCGAGGAAAACAGGAAATTTTCTATTAGGCGCCCTCTCGCATCACAACGACAATCTCCCCAAAGGGTACTATGCGCATTGAAATCTCCTGCAACTATATAGGGCTCAGGAAGTTCATCGATAAAGTTCTGGAGGTCTGTTTTCAATAGTTGAGAACCAGGAGGAATATATAAGGAACTAATTGTAACTAATTTGTTAAATATCACAGCTCTAACTGCGACTGCCTCAAGAGGCGTTTGCAGCTGTAATTGCTGAGCAGCAACTCCCTTGTCGACTATAACTGCTACACCGCCGGACGATGCTGCAGCATCGTCGCGGTCTTTGCGGTAAATGGCATATTTCCGGAGAAAATCTTTATGTCTAGAATTAAGGTGTGTCTCTTGGACACACAGCACCTTTGGGTTAAACTTATGTAGTAGTTCTTTAATGTCATCAAGGTTCCGCAGAAGACCTCTGACATTCCATTGTAATATTTCAGTATTCATGTCTAAATAAAAAGAGGTTTGTGCTGTGTGTCTAAGAAGATTACTTAGCTTACAGAGCCCTTCCCGGGCGCCGTAATGCGGGGTTTGTCTTTCTTACCGCGGTCCTGAGACTCGCGGCGGTCCTTCGGCGCTGGCTGCGCCGTCTGGCTAGGATTAGTGTCCATTGCCTCTTGAGAGGTGCTGGACATCCGCTCTTGTGAGCGGTGTGGTCGTCGTGAAGACCTCGCCTCAAGAGACGAAGCCTTAGAGCCTATCAACCCGGAGGTCGATGGGCCTTGCATTAGGGACGGCGAAGCAGTGCTGGCTGCTTTCACCAGGGGGGATGGTGGCACTTCCGCGGCCACACTCTTTGTGGACCGGGCAGCTGCCGGAGTCTGCTGCGGCGCTGCCCCCTTGCGCACCGTATCAGCATACTTTGTGGAATGAAGAAATGATACACGCTTTCGCGCTTCCTGGAATGAGATGTTTTCCTTTACTTTGAGGGTGATTATATCTTTTTCTTTTTGCCACGTCGGGCACGCTCTAGAGTAAGCTGCATGTCCACCGTCACAGTTCGAACAGTGGAGTGCGCCATCACAGTCATCTGAGGGGTGATCGTGGTCACCGCACTTGGCACAGGTTTGTCGGCCTCGGCAACTTTGTGAACCGTGGCCATACCTCTGACACTTGAAACACCTTCGAGGATTCGGTATGTATGGTCGGACACGGACTTTCGTGTATCCTGTTTCTAACGTTTCTGGCAGCACACTGGACGCAAAGGTGACGATCAGATGTTTAGTTGGAATTTCTTTGTTTTCCCGTTTGATTATTATTCTCTTAACTATGGTGACATTCTGCTCCTTCCAGCCCTCTAGGAGCTCTTCCTCGGTCAGGTACAGCAGATCATCGTCGGAAATCACTCCTCTGCTTGTGTTCATGGATCGATGTGGAGTCACTGTGAGGTTCACACCACCAAGTGAGACCAGATTTGGGAGTTTGTCATATTGTTGTTTGTCGCGGACCTCAAGAAGGAGGTCACCGCTCGCCATCTTTGTAACTTTGTAGCCGGGACCAATTGTTTCGGTGAGATTTTTCGCAACAGTGAAAGGTGAAATCATTCTTACGGTCTTTCCAGGGTTTTCACTATGAATGACATGGAATCGTGGGAAGGTTTCTTTGCGTTGAAAGAAGAATTGGGCTGTTTCTTCGGTGCGCCCTCTTTTTGAGAGAGGACGATCAGGTAGTTTAGGGAATGATGCTAATGCCATACAGGTTTATTGATTTCGGCAGCGATGGTAGCCGCCCACCATGGAGCCCAACAAGGGGACGGTACAAGGTTTGAAGATTACCTGCACACGCCAGCTATACACTGCCACTATAACCTAATGTACATACCCAAGACTGGATACATTACACACGGTTAACCCTTGCCGCCCGGAAATTTGGAAGTGAGAAGAAGTGAGTAGGAGACAGGACAGATGGAAAAGTGAGAGAAAAAGACAAAAGATGAAGAGGGGGACAGGAAAAGGCGACTGCCGATTTCCTCCAGGAGGGTCAGTCTGGAGGTGCCGTCTATGTGAAGCAGAGGCCGAAGAGGTGTGTTGCCTCCGCTGGGGGGCCTTAAAGGTCCAATCACCCGGCATTGGCTCAACCCCCAGGATCCCCCTTTCCCCAGACACGGCTAAGCCGCGCACGGCTACACGCGGGAGGGTCCAACCCTCGTGTGCTCGGGTCCGTGGTGTCGCAGCACACCAAACGCCTGCTGACGCAGACGCCCCTGCGGGGGGTACAGCTCGAACAGCTCACCCACACGAGACTTGGGAAGTCCGCGGAGGTAGGACAGCATGTGGCCGTCACCTAGGGCACGGGATGCGCTCGATGTGGCCGAGCGCGCGCAGATCAGCGGTGAGGGAGACGGGCCACGCGCCGGTCTCCGCGAGCGTCTCCGCCAGACGGGATGCGCGGGGCAGGCCGTGGCGCATGCGGAGCACTCGTCGATGGTCGCAGTCGATGTGTCGCCACAGATGCGGTCGAAGGCTGCACAGTGCGAGCGCGTACAGCGCCTTGGACAGCGCCTCCGCAGCGTACATCCCCACCGCGAACAAGTGGCGCAGCCGTCACCACACGCGAGGAGTGCGCGCAACGCGCCTTCAACTCGGCGCATGGCAGCGCGAAGCTGCTTCACGGCAGGGTACCACGTCAGGCGGTGATCAATAATGAGCTCAAGGTAGCGCACCGTCAGTCGCCAGGGAAGGGGGACACCGTCGACGACCACGCAGCCAGTGTGGCGCCGGGCAGCAGCGCGTGGATGGACCATGATGGCCTCCGACTTCACCGCCGACAAGCGCAGGCCAAAGGCACGCAGAAAGTCGCCGACCACATCAACCGCCGCCTGGAGTTACATACGCATTAGTCTCATCGCTGACAGCGGGCCACAGACGAAGAGCGCGGAGGTAAGTATGTTACGCGCCGAACATTGTTTATGCAAACGGGCCGAGCAACGAGATAGATCACTGACGAGCTGAACAGACGACTTTGTAGATTTTAGTAAAAGCATCGACGCGTCTATGCAAGTCTGATAAAGTAGCTTTCTCCCTTGCGGACGTGGCGAACCATTGGTTAGTAAGCATGAGGTAAGTATGTTACGCGCCAAACATTGTTTATGCAAACGGGCCGAGCAACGAGATCGATCACTGACGAGCTGAACAGAATATTTTGTAGATTTCAGTAAAAGCATCGACGCGTCTATGCAAGTCTGATAAAGTAGCTTTCTCCCTTGCGGACGTGGCGAACCATTGGTTAGTAAGCATGAGGTAAGTATGTTACGCGCCGAACATTGTTTATGCAAACGGGCCGAGCAACGAGATCGATCACTGACGAGCTGAACAGAAGATTTTGTAGATTTTAGTAAAAGCATCGACGCGTCTATGCAAGTCTGATAAAGTAGCTTTCTTCCTTGCGGACGTGGCGAACCATTGGTTAGTAAGCATGAGGTGGAATTTACGACGAATTATCAGCCTTGAAGACCACCTTCGCTTTGGTTGACCACCCGGCGGCGCACCTGTTACGCGCCGAACATTGTTTATGCAAACGGGCCGAGCAACGAGATCGATCACTGACGAGCTGAACAGAAGACTTTGTAGATTTTAGTAAAAGCATCGACGCGTCTATGCAAGTCTGATAAAGTAGCTTTCTCCCTTGCGGACGTGGCGAACCATTGGTTAGTAAGCATGAGGTGGAATTTACGACGAATTATCAGCCTTGAAGACCACCTTCGCTTTGGTTGACCACCCGGCTGCGCACCTGTTACGCGCCGAACATTGTTTATGCAAACGGGCCGAGCAACGAGATCGATCACTGACGTGCTGAACAGAAGACTTTGTAGATTTTAGTAAAAGCATCGACGCGTCTATGCAAGTCTGATAAAGTAGCTTTCTCCCTTGCGGACGTGGCGAACCATTGGTTAGTAAGCATGAGGTGGAATTTACGACGAATTATCAGCCTTGAAGACCACCTTCGCTTTGGTTGACCACCCGGCTGCGCACCTGTTACGCGCCGAACATTGTTTATGCAAACGGGCCGAGCAACGAGATCGATCACTGACGAGCTGAACAGAAGACTTTGTAGATTTTAGTAAAAGCATCGACGCGTCTATGCAAGTCTGATAAAGTAGCTTTTTCCCTTGCGGACGTGGCGAACCATTGGTTAGTAAGCATGAGGTGGAATTTACGACGAATTATCAGCCTTGAAGACCACCTTCGCTTTGGTTGACCACCCGGCTGCGCACCTGTTACGCGCCGAACATTGTTTATGCAAACGGGCCGAGCAACGAGATCGATCACTGACGAGCTGAACAGAAGACTTTGTAGATTTTAGTAAAAGCATCGACGCGTCTATGCAAGTCTGATAAAGTAGCTTTTTCCCTTGCGGACGTGGCGAACCATTGGTTAGTAAGCATGAGGTGGAATTTACGACGAATTATCAGCCTTGAAGACCACCTTCGCTTTGGTTGACCACCCGGCTGCGCACCTGTTACGCGCCGAACATTGTTTATGCAAACGGGCCGAGCAACGAGATAGATCACTGACGAGCTGAACAGAAGACTGTAGATTTTAGTAAAAGCATCGACGCGTCTATGCAAGTCTGATAAAGTAGCTTTCTCCCTTGCGGACGTGGCGAACCATTGGTTAGTATGCATGAGGTGGAATTTACGACGAATTATCAGCCTTGAAGACCACCTTCGCTTTGGTTGACCACCCGGCTGCGCACCTGTTACGCGCCGAACATTGTTTATGCAAACGGGCCGAGCAACGAGATCGATCACTGACGAGCTGAACAGAAGACTTTGTAGATTTTAGTAAAAGCATCGACGCGTCTATGCAAGTCTGATAAAGTAGCTTTTTCCCTTGCGGACGTGGCGAACCATTGGTTAGTAAGCATGAGGTGGAATTTACGACGAATTATCAGCCTTGAAGACCACCTTCGCTTTGGTTGACCACCCGGCTGCGCACCTGTTACGCGCCGAACATTGTTTATGCAAACGGGCCGAGCAACGAGATCGATCACTGACGAGCTGAACAGAAGACTTTGTAGATTTCAGTAAAAGCATCGACGCGTCTATGCAAGTCTGATAAAGTAGCTTTTTCCCTTGCGGACGTGGCGAACCATTGGTTAGTAAGCATGAGGTGGAATTTACGACGAATTATCAGCCTTGAAGACCACCTTCGCTTTGGTTGACCACCCGGCTGCGCACCTGTTACGCGCCGAACATTGTTTATGCAAACGGGCCGAGCAACGAGATCGATCACTGACGAGCTGAACAGAAGACTTTGTAGATTTTAGTAAAAGCATCGACGCGTCTATGCAAGTCTGATAAAGTAGCTTTTTCCCTTGCGGACGTGGCGAACCATTGCTTAGTAAGCATGAGGTGGAATTTACGACGAATTATCAGCCTTGAAGACCACCTTCGCTTTGGTTGACCACCCGGCTGCGCACCTGTTACGCGCCGAACATTGTTTATGCAAACGGGCCGAGCAACGAGATCAATCACTGACGAGCTGAACAGAAGACTGTAGATTTTAGTGAAAGCATCGACGCGTCTATGCAAGTCTGATAAAGTAGCTTTCTCCCTTGCGGACGTTTGCAGAAACAATGTTCGGCGAGTAACAGATGCGCAGCCGGGTGGTCAAGCAAAGCGAAGGCGGCCTTCAAGGCTGATAATTCGTCGTAAATTCCACCTCATGCTTACTTACCAATGGTTCGCCACGTCCGCAAGGGAGAAAGCTACTTTAACTCGGTTCGCACTGGTTGTGCGCTCTCACGCTCTCTTATGAAGAGAGCCAATTGTCCACGTCCCTGTCGCGTGTGCGGCTTAATATGGGCGGATCTCTCGGACGAAGACAACTAGAGAGCATGTTAAAAAGGGCTTCAATGGGGGCTAACTTGTATGACACCAAAAGGAAAACAAAGCGCAAGGCAGGGCTGGGCAAAGATACTTTGCAAATGTATCGTGGTAAAGATACAATATACCGAGTCGATAAGTATTTGAGATACAGATACCAGACACTAGCAAACTATTTGTATCTGGTGAGGTACTTGCCATTTGTATCTTAAGATACTTCGATACATTAGTTAATTCCTCAAGTTCCTATCTAAGGGCCGCGGCAAGTTTGCAGGTGTTTAGTTGTAACTTTCTTATCTCCCTCCAGTAGACATCGTTCCCTTCAGATTTCCTCAACTTACACATAAGTATTTTTTGGACATTATAACTAAGTATTATATCGCTATTCCGCAACCGTCTATATGGGGCTACAGCAAGTCTGTGGATCATCGCAGGTATGCTGCGCAATCAGCGATTTTTCCATACCGCCTTTACATTTGGTACAATGCACTACTTTACGATCCAAGCATAAAGTGAGCCAGCGTGTTGTTTTTTTCTATGTCTATACTTCTTAATTGTCCCACACCATGCGTCAGTGCGTAATCTACATATTACGCACTGTATAGGTTGTGTGCGTTCTACAGATCTAACAATGCTTATAAATAATACATCGCACTATAAATTTCCCGTTTCTATGCGTGATTAAACGACAGCAAATGTAGCGTATAGTATCAAGGTACTTAAAGGCGTAAAAAAACAAAAAAAAATGCCACGAAGTTGAAAGAAGGAACTTGGGGAGATATACCACCACCCCGTTTCAAATGAGACGCCCATACTTCGTTATCACCATCATGACAACGGCAAAGTGAGTTTGTACCAATGGTAAATGTGCGCGTAATTTTTGAGGTAATCTTAAAGTTTGACGGGGAGCAGTACACACAGCTGATTATGGCATGCAAAGCGCGCTTCTTGATTTAACTTTCTAACCGCACAGACCAAGAAACGGTAAATCGCGTAACAGCAGATAATGGCTCATTTAAGAGAGCATGGCGACTGTCATTAGTCGTGCTCAGCTCTTCGGTAGAAAATTCCAGGAAGTATGCTCGCAAGTCGTGTGGCAGGTTTCGGCGATCGCCGGCATTTCACAAGAAACTCGTCTTGCGCATATGAGAGGGCGTTGGAGAAACATGGAAAAATGTTGGTAAGTTTCGAAAAACGTTCACTCGCAGCAGAGAAAATTTGCAAATGTGTGACGTAACTATCCAGTAAATATTGCGTTCACAGACGTGTGCACAGCGGCACAGGAAATGGTGTTAAACTAAGTTGGGGTAACAACATAGTGTATAGGGGTGATGGAGGCGAAACTAGCTATAGAACTGTGGTGAACAGAAAAAAATGAAATAAAATAGAGACAAGTTATGATACTTGAAAGCGCTGAGCACCACTGTTCGAACATATTAAGGGTACGTCATTTTCTGTACGCGGTGTCATAGGAGAAATTTGCCGATGACTATTCGTCTGTATACCATGCGGAAATAGCGCAGAAACTATTCAGCATGCTTAGCTATCATGTACAAGTGCCCATATAGTAGTAAATGAAGAGTTAAATATCCTGTCGAAGACCGTGCGTTTTAAAGATAGCAGGAGAAAGGTAAGTTAACCTGGCCCTTGTCAAAGAAAAAAAAGAAAACAGGGGCTGGAGTGATAGATTAGAGCGGAAGTAGGCTCCGCCTTCCCGTGTATACACCTTCTCACGCTGCTCGCTAATTGCGATAGCCACATTGTTGAGTCACATGTCATTCAAATAATTTCTCATGGTCAACGGCTTACAAAACTTCGTGCAGCTGCATGATGATGATGAAATAAAACTTTAATTTTCGAGATGGTGTTCCCGAGCGTTTGAGCTGTGGATCACTCACAGTGGGAGGGTCCCTCATTCCAGGAATCCTCTGGCCGCGATAGCATCCCGGGCTCTGGCGACAAGACGTCGTTGTTCGTCCAGGGCCGGGGTGAAGATCTTGGCCTCCCACGTCTCGGCGAGGAGGTTCACGTCTTCGGACGTTGTATGTTTGCTAACGGCGTCTCCAGGGCGCCACGGGCACTCGAGTAGCAAATGAACCAGAGTGTCTGGCACGGCGCAGATCGGGCAGTTGTAGGTGTGTAGTGTCGGGTGGATGCGATGCATGAGGATCCCATGGGTGTACGTATTGCTCTGCAGTCTTCGGAATGCGGTGCTTTCCTCTTTGGTCAGTTTTGGATGAGGTGGCGGGTACACCCTGCGTCCCAGTCGGTAGTGTTGGAGGATGGCGTTATACGTGGGGGGTATTGTCTCCGTTTCCGCTGCGTCACCAGGCGGTAGGGGGTCTCGCGAGGCCGCGGCGTGTGCCGCTTCGTTTCCCTCGAGCCCCTCGTGCCCTGGTACCCACGTGACGCAGGTGTAAGGGAGCGGAGTGCTGCTTTTCTGCAGAATTTTGACTGCTTCCACCGATATTCGGCCTCTCGTGTAATTGCGTACTGCGGATTGGGAGTCCGTGAAGACTGCGACCGCGTTCGTGCTCGTGGTGGTGGCGAGGGCGATCGCCGCTTCTTCCGCTGTCTTCGAGTTCCGCACCCTGACTGTGGCGGATGCCAGTTCTTTGCCTCTCCAGTCAACCAAAATCAGGGCGTAAGCGGTTTTTCCCGGGTATTTGGACGCATCTACGTAGCGAGCATCTGGATCGTGCTTGTGGCGTCTTCGGATGGCGTCGACTCAAGCGAGCCGGCGTCGCCGATGATGCTCGGGATGCATGTTGCGCGGTAGTTTGTCGATGCTCAGGGATTCTCTTAAGCATGGCGGTATCTTGACCTTGCGGTCCGCGTCGGAGATGTAGCGTTCTCCGTAGCCGAGGCGCGCAAGGACCGATCTGCCCGTCGGCGTGAGCTTCAGCCTCTCGAGTTGGTTGGTTTTCTGGGCTTCCACCAGCTCTTGCCAGGTGTTATGAGCACCCATTTTGAGAAGTCGGGTGGTAGATGCCAAAGGTGGTAGACCCATGGCGAGCTTCGTAGCTTTGCGGATGATGACATTGAGCTTGTCGACTTCGCAATTCTTGAGAGCCAGGTACGGGGTTGCGTACGTTATTCTGCTGGTCAGTAGAGCTTTAACGACTTTCAGGGTGTCTTGCTCCTTGAGGCCACTGCGTCGATTGGCTACTCTCCTTACGAGGTGTGTGGGTTGGGAGATTGTGCGTTGGAGGCGTGGGAGCGTGGCGACTCCTGATCCATCTCGGTGCAGGTGCAAGCCGAATACTCGAAGCGAGGCGACCTTCGGTATTTGGATCCCGTTGAGCGTGACGCATGGGTCTGGAGCTTCGCAGGTGGGAGGTCTACCCCTCGTGCGTGCCTTGAGTACGAGTAGCTCCGATTTCTCAGGTGCGCAGTGGAGGCCGCAGCTATCAAGGTAGTGCTCGATAACATCAACCGCTTCTTGAAGGCAACGTTCTTGCTCTCCGGTGCTCGTTCCTCGCGTCCAGAGCGTGATGTCGTCCGCGTAGAAGGCGTGACGCAGGCCTGGGATGTTTTCGAGAAGCCGGGGGAGCTTGAGGAGTACCACGTTGAATAGGAGGGGCGACACGACGGAGCCTTGCGGCGTTCCCCTGTTCGGCAGCTTGAATTCCTTACTGCGTAAGTTGGATATCCCCACCGTGGCCGTCCGGCCGGTGGGGATATGCAGCTGCATGACGTAGGATAATGTGTCAAATAGTGTCCATCATCAGCCTATATTTTATGTCCACTGCAGGACGAAGGCCTCTCCCTGCGATCTCCAATTACCCCTGTCTTGCGCTAGCGTATTCAAACTTGCGCCTGCAAATTTCCTAACTTCATCATCCCATCTGGTTTTCTGCCGACCTCGACTGCGCTTCCCTTCTCTTGGTATCCATTCTGTGACCCTAATGATCCACTGGTTATCCATCCTACGCATTACATGGCCTGCCCAGCTCCATTTCTTCCGCTTAATGTCAACTAGATTATCGTCTACCCCCGTTTGTTCTCTGATCCACACCGCTCTATTCCTGTCTCTTAACGTTACTCGCAGCGTTACTTAACGTTAACGTCGCAGCGTATACGCTGATAAATAGAAGTAACTACCCTCCCAATGAGTAATTCAAACAATGAAGTGAACTGAGGTGGCCAGTGAAAACGTCACGTCGATTTTCGTAGTTATAGACGTGCGTCGGAAATGTGTTAAAAGCTAACTAAAAACGTTTTGTAACGCCCTGTACTAAATAATCAATGATGTAAACGCGATACAATGCTGTCGTGAACAGCATAGTTTTATCTTTCGCACGGATTTTTCATATCCTCGCCATCTTTCGGTGTGCCATGCGGTGCTGTTATCACTGTCAGATTACGCCATATTGTCGAATTCGCCTTCTTCTGAGCTCTCACTGGCTCACAAGGTGACTACGCCCACTCTAATTGGTTCAAAAGTCTTAGAATACTAGAGAGTAAAATGAACACCGAAGGTACCGCAAAACTAAATCTGCAAAAACTACTGGGTGAAATTCTTTTTACGCGTCTTTGAAAAATAAATATTTTGAGATGAAGGAAAGGTAGGAACTCGCATGCAATGGATGGGCAAACGCTACCAATCTTCTTCTACAATACATCAATATAACCAGAATAGCATGCGGTGTTTCGAAATTCGTTGCAGGTACTATAAGTGCTCTGTGTCTGGCCATTTCCCATTTTATTTATATGATTATCCGCCCTGTCAGGCCGAAGAACGCACTTCCTTGGTGATGGAGAGCCGTAGAAGAGTTAGGAATAGTTGTGTTCGATACCATCGATGACGAGTGTCAGTCAGCGACAGCTTTATCGCGTAACCTGCAGCATATCCCGTTACCATAAATTACATAACCTTGGATCACATCAGCAGTGGCAATCTCACTGCTAACTACACTGCCTAATGATACGACGATACAGTGTATCATATTGCAAGCACGACACCCCGGATGAAGCTTCGTAGCAACCTCCGCTATCCCTAGTATCCTGGCTGCAACTTTGTCGCAATGGCTATCCATGAAGCCGTCATGCTCGACGTGTAGGTGTCCGTTTCGTATGCGGTGATATCGCTTTAATATATTCAAGCATAAATACCGCTTGAATCGCCTTGGCAAATCCATTTTCGATATTTGCCAAGAATGGGCACATACCGAGATTGTACACGCACTGCCGAATGCGTCTGTTTGGGCACATACCCAGTAACCCACGTTGTCTACTAAGTTAGACAGCAGCCAGCAGCAAATTGTTTATTCGGGACAGACTTGTACACGTTACAGAAAAAATGTGACTGATTGCAATCGCGCATTACTCCATTCAAATGATTACAGTGAATAAATACTGCTCCATGAAAGTAATCGAGCCATTACTGAAATGTAATCGATATTCATTTACCTTACTCTCCTATCAACATTTATCAAGATTTCACCAACAGATTAAATTGAGTGAGCTGGCTTGGTTCTTCCAGTGTGTCCTCTGCAGCCTTTCACAAGTTATCTTCTCTAAAAACTGCTTTCCGAAGTTTTCCTCGGCTACGCCTAGTTTTTATTTGACGACGCCAGCAGCGACAATGAACTCGCTCATGTGCGCGCTGGAGAAAGGGTCGATGTTGTAACGTACGAATATCTTCCGCACAAGATTGGTGTTAGTGAGTGCTCCAAAGCTGGCATTTGAGTCCTCTGAGAAGCACAATACTACATTGTTGCTGGCGATCGGAGAAGGTGATCCCCATAGGGCCTAGGTAGAGCTGAAAAATCGCCCGTAGGTAATTTCCAGGCATCATCACCCTAAGTGGGCATTGTTATCGAGCCATAGGACCGCCGGTGCAAATCGTCGGCCAGCATCTAGTGGAGCTTCATGATGAGGAAACAAATACTGATCTCCTGGGTCTGCCAATCGGAATACGAGTGTCCGCGAAGATCCTGCGCGGCACCTCCCACGGGCCTTCTATTGTTAGTTCCTGCCAAATTCACGGCGTTGAAAGCTGCGTCGCCTGTTACAGCTTGTCTCGTAAATAACGGGTTACATGTTAAGTGGTTACTGTAAAGAGTAATTGAACTGCAGTGAACGTTACCGAGTAAAACATTCAATTGGTTGCAGGTAATTACGTGTAATTTGTTACGTGCAAGTCTGCTTCGGGCACACACCCAGTGGCACAGGCAGTCTGCGCGGAAAGACCGCAGCCAGTACATACCAAATGACAAGCTAGTAGAAAAGTTGGGTCACTGTTGCACGCCTCATTGTCTATTGTGTGACATCATTCAACAATCAGAAGTGTCCAAAGTAGTTAAAAGCAGTTGTCGCTTTAATATGCACTGAAATGAAAGAGAACATTGCGCTGAGCTGGAAAAGCAGCCACACGTTCCAGGCCACTGAGCGATCCACCCAGTGCTATGGAGAAGTCAGCGAAGTCTAGTGCCCTCCCTTCAAAATTGTACTTCTGGAATGTCTCGAGCGTGGCGCACCGACTGGCCACGAGGATGAAGAACGCTGCGAGACTGTGCAGCGTCCCGTACTTGCATGGCCAGTCTCGATCCAGTTCTCGCGGAAGACGAGCGCGCGCATGGCGTCGCACCTGTGGAGCAGCTCGCACAGCATGCTCACGCCCACGCTCGAGAAGGGCACGCTAACGATCTCCAGCGTGTCGAGCGTGGTCACTGTGGAGCGGAGAGCGTCCATCAGGTCCCTGGGTGGTTAGTCCAGCTGGTGGTAGGAGAGCGTGACGTGACTCAGGTTGCGGCTCACGTTGAGTACGCCCAGTAACAGGAACTGCGCCTGCGACGTGCGGGACTTGCACAGCTCCACGGACTCAATGCAGCATTGTCCCATGAGCTGCAAGACGGAGCACACGCGCTGCACGTTAGACGCGACCACAACCAGATACGTGAACGTGAACGTTCGTTTTCGTTGACTTTGACATGAGTCAATCTACGTGTTGACATTCATGACGCCATTAAATCTACGCGCGCTTGTGGTCATAGGCTACGTAGGTTTTACAAATTTGTGTTCACGTCTTTGTTTTACTCACATTTTTTGTCGTTTTTTTAAAATAATCTCACTCTGTACGCGCAAGCTTGTTTTCAAGTTTTTGTTGTATTCCTTATTTATTTATTTTTTATATGTTGTGAGACGTCGACCGATGCGATGCCTTTATTTCCGAGCAGCCGCCCGAGGCAGACACGAAGCACCGCACCAGACAAAAGATGATGAGTCGTATGTACAGATGACGACGACGATATGCACAAATAGCGCTCACACAAGATGATGAGTCGGTTGTACAGATGACGACGACGATATGCCAAAACTGCGCTCACATAAACTCCCCCCCCCCGCCCCCTTTCAGGAAAGCGGTCAGCAAGACCGCAAGCTAGAAAGGGTAGGTACGGTGCATGTAGGGTTTCAGGCGAGATACGTGAACGATTTCCGTAGTGCGGCGGCGGCGGTCAGTAGCTGAGCTGTCCGGAGTGACGCGGTAGTTAACGGCCGAAGTTGTTTGCAAAACGTTGTTGGGGCCGAGATATCTGTGGTGAAATTTTTCACAGAGCCCGGGTGCGGGAACAGGTGTCCACAAAAGAACTTCGTCGCCAGGGCGGAACGAAGCAACGAGACGCGTCACATCATAGCGAATTTTCCTTTTGTCTTGAATGGTAGCGGTGTTGGCGCGGGCAATTTCACGACAGCGGGAGATTCGAGCAGCAAATTCTTCAGGAAGAGACGCGGATGGAGCAGCAGGTGCTGAAAGGAGTGTAGTGTCCAAGACGAAAGACGGCGCACGACCGTACACAAGGAAAAAGGGACTGTAATTGGTTGTACGTTGGACGGCAGTATTCTACACAAACGTCACGAAAGGTAGGATGGTGTTCCAGTTGTTGTGATTGGGTCGAACATACATTGACATCATGTCGGACAAAGTATGATGAAAACGTTTTGTAAGACCATTTGTTTGCGGATGGTACGCTGATGTGGTCTTATGGGTGGTGTCAGAGGCCTGGAGGACTTCACGAAGGACATGCGATAAGAATATCTTGCCACGGTCAATTAGGAGGACACGAGGTGCGCCGTGGCGCAAAACGATACTGTGCACGAAAAACTCGGCGACTTCGGAGGCAATACCAGAGCGAAGAGCAGCTGCCTCAGCGTACCGCGTTAGATGATCTACTGCGCTAACGATCCAGCGGTGACCAGCGCGCGTGAGTGGGAGGGGTCCGTACAAGTCTATGCCCATAACTTCGAAGGTGGTGGAAGGGCATGGTAGAGGCTGGAGAGGACCGGCTGGCAGGGATATCGAGCGTTTTCTGTGTTGGCATGACGCGCAGGATCCAACGTATTTGGCAACAGAGGTGGAAAGGCCCGGCCAGAAACAACGCGTTTTGATGCGGTCGTAGGTCTTATGAAAGCCCAAGTGGCCAGCCGTCGCGTCGTCGTGAAATGCTTCTAATGCTTGGAGTCGAAGTGAGCGAGGTATGACTGGTACCCATCGGTTACCGGAAGGATGGTAGACTGATCAAAATAATGCTCCACCTTGAAGCTTAAAATGCGAAATCTGTCGTTTTCAGCGACTGTTGGGGGGTCGTGCCAAGCCAGTAAGTCGGTCGATCAGCGTACGGCAGTATGGGTCAGTACGTTGGAGTGAGACGAGGTCAGTAGACGGGAAGAAAGTCAACTGAGGTAACCGACTGTCCCGGGCTACTGGGCGTGTGCTTAGACGTGTGGCTAGATGGTGACGTGCCGACCGAAGGTGAAGCATGTGCGTTTGGGGACAGCGGGCAGCGCGACAAAGCAGCGGCATCTTGATGTTTTTTGACGGACCTATACGTGACAGTGAAGTCATATTCCTGCAAGCGCAGTACTCAACGGCCGAGGCGTCCAGACAAGTTTTTCGGGGACGACAACCAACAAAGACCCTGATGGTCAGTCACAATTGTGAAATGGCGGCCGTAGAGATAGGGTCGAAATTTTTGTATTGACCACACGATGGCGAGGCATTCCTGTTCTGTAATTGTGTAGTTGCGCTCAGCAGGAGAAAGAGCACGACTTGCATAAGCCACGACTTGCTCTTCAGACATCTGATTCCGCTGCAGCAGGACAGCGCCAATTCCATGCCCACTGGCATCAGTGTGTAGAATAGTAGGGGCGGTTGCATCGAAATGACGGAGCACGGGCCCTGACGTGAGAACTTGTTTGAGGATCTGGAAGGCGGCTTCACAGTCGTCCGACCACACAAAGGACGCGCTCGAATTCAGAAGTTTGTGTAGAGGAGCGGCGATGGTGGCGAAGTCACGGACAAAGCGGTGGAAGTAGGACGCTAGTCCTAGAAAGCTGCGGAGTTCTTTAAGTGTGGTTGGTGGCGGAAATTGCAGCACTGCAGCGATTTTATCGGGATCAGGCTGGATGCCATGCTTACTGACGACGTGGCCTAATACTTTAATGCTTCGGCTTGCAAAGCGACACGTTTTAGTATTGAGTTGGAGACCAGCCTTTGCTAGACAGGCGAGAACTTTGTCTAGACGTTGTAGGTGCTGGAAGAAACTCGACGAAAAAATGACAATGTCGTCCAAGTAACAAAGGCAGGTCTTCCATTTTAAGCCACGGAGTACTGTATCTATCATATGTTCAAACGTAGCTGGTGCATTGCACAGTCCAAAAGGCATAACGTTAAATTCGAAAAGGCCATCAGGTGTATCAAACGCAGTCTTTTCTTTATCTGGCTCATGCATTGGAATCTGCCAATATCCGGAGCACAAGTCGAGGCTCGAGAAATACTCGGCACCTTGTAAGGTATCCAAGCATCGTCGATACGAGGCATTGGATAAACATCCTTACCGTAATCTTGTTTAGCGCCCTATAATCGATGCAAAAGCGCACAGAACCATCCCTTTTTTTTAACAAGCACAACAAGAGAAGACCAAGGGCTTGCTGAAGGCCTTTTAATGTTGCGTGTCAGCATGTCGTTCACTTGTTCTTCTATAACTTTTCGCTCCGAAGGTGACACACGGTAAGGGCGACGGCGAATGATGCGAGAGCCATCTGTTTCAATTCGATGAGTAGTTACAGTGGTCTGACCCAGGCCTGGCGAAGAAACGTCAAAACAAGCTTCATGCTTCATTAAAATCGTGAGGAGTGCATTGGTCTGGGACGGATTGAGATCTGCACTCAAGGTGGCCTTAATAGCACTGACAGCGCCCGAACGGTAGCAGACGACAGGCGCAAGTCCGTGCCCTGACGTCACGCGAGCGGCGCTCGCAGCGCCCCTGTAGGTCGTTCTCGGGGCTAATAGCACTAGTGTGGCCTTCTGTGGGCGTGCAATGCGCGAAAGAAGTGGCAGGCGAAACACTGACGACATACCGGCGCAGCGTCGGCGAGCTTGGCGACAGTAGACCCTTTCGGCACTAGTAGTGGCTCAGGAGTCATATTAAAGGCGGTGAGGGTGGCATAGCCACTCGAGAACCGGACCAAGCACGAAGCGATCGCGAGTTCTCGAGAAATGCAGCGCTGAGAAAGTACAACCAATGCGTCTCCATCGACAATGTCCGTTGACTCAACAGTAAGAATACGTTCTTCGTCTGGTGGGATAAGGAAATCCACTTCTGGAATGAGGTTGGGACACGGGGAATCGAAAACGGGATAAGTCTCGGTGTTGCTGATGTCAATCTTTGGGTCGATCACCGCACGAAATTATTGCAGAAGCAGCAGACAGGAAGTCCCATCCTAATATCATCTGATGAGCGCGCGTCGAAAGCACCGCAAGTTGCACATGATGACGAATACCGTCTATCAGAACGCGAGCTGCGCACTGTCCGGTAGGAAAGATGGTAACGTCATTGGCACCACATAGAACCGGACCAACATACGGCGTTTGCACTTTTCGCAGACGAAAGCACAGTTCGCGATGTATAACAGAAATAGCGGCTCCAGTATCTACAAGGGCGTCGACAGAAACACCTTCCACACAAACCGAGAGCAAATTGGCGGGGCGAACAGGAGGAATTGGGAAAGTGCGACACGATGCAGTTTCTACTTCAAAAATTGAAGCCTCTAGTTTTCCGAACGGGTGTCCACAACATGGGAAGCAGCACGCAAGGGCGATGAGAAACGGCGGTAAGGTGAAGGAGAGAGACGCCGGGGAGAGCGGGTACTCGAGCCATGTCCTGGGAAGGTGAAGGAGAGCGACCAGAAGAGGTTGTGTATGGTCTGGGAACGTAGGAATCTAACCCTGGTGTCCTGTCTCGCTCAAAGGCGGCGTAGCCTCGCCTTTCACCTGGGTGACGCCCGGGAACGTAGGAGTCAAACCTAGGTGCGCTGTCTCGCTCAAAGGTAGCATAGCCTCGCCTTTCATCCTGCTGACGCCTACGGTAGTAGCGAGAAATGTGGCCGCGAATACCGCGTAGAAACAAACCGGGCGCGACGACCGCCGCGGAGACTAGTACGGCTGTGCGGGAGTATTCGCTGCCAGCGAAGCTAGGGGGTCGCGGTAAGCTTTGGCAGGTGGAGACTGAACGGTCGAGGGAGGTCCGGAGGCAATTTCGGCATAACTTGGCGGACGAAATGGTCCAGTAGACTTGTCCATTTGGGCGTTTGTCAACGACGCCAGTTCGTCCTTGATGATGTCACGCAGTCCAGAAGGAGCGGGGCGAACGGTCGCAAGCGTCGCAGGTCCCGAAAGATGTCCGTGAAGTTCCTCCCTGATGAGAGTGCGTATCAGGGCTCGCAACTCAGCATCACCGTTGAGACGAGGGTCGCAAGAGGCGCGTGGCAGGTGAATAGACTGGAGCGTGTCTAGACGATGGTATGCTGTGATAATATTACCAACGCAGTTTGGGTTCTGCATGACGAAAGCATTAAAGGCGACTGTGTTGATGCCCTTTAGTATGTGGCGAACGCGGTCAGCTTCCGCCATGTCACTCTGTGCACGGCGGCAGAGAGCGAGGTCGTCCTGAATGTAGGAAGTATAGGACTCATCCTGTTCTTGTATGCGCGTTGCCAGCCTCTGTTTCGCAATTTCGGAGCGTCCAGACGACATGCCGAATATCTGGCGAAATTGCTGGGTGAATGATGGCCAGTCCGAAAAGTAACTTTCGTGGTTAAAAAACCACGTCTTCGCAACTTCGGTTTGGTAACAAGAGAAAAGCCGCAATTTGTGCGTGTCGTCCCAATGGACGACGTCGCTGGCTCTGTCGTAGTGATCAAGCTAATCTTTCACGTCGTCGCCGCGGAGGCCGGCAAAGACGGGAGGATCGCGGTGTTTGGTGTTCACCGCCCAGGTAGGTCCAGCTGGCTGAGCAGAGGTGGTAGCAGCACTGGTGGATGGGCTTGTTTCTGCCATCACCGTGTTAGTCGGTAGCAAACGACGACCGGAGCCGGAGCTCCAGGAGAATCGGGAAAGTAAGAGGACGTGGGAATCGAAGCACACTCCACCACTTGTGAGACGTCAAACAATGCGATGCCTTTATTTCCGAGCAGCCGCCAGAGGCAGAGACGAAGCACCGCACCAGACAAAAGATGATGATGAGTCGTATGTACAGATGACGACGACGATATGCACAAATAGCGCACACAATATATTTTTCACTCATACGGAGAAAATTTAAAAATTGAGCTCTGTGTGCTTGAAATCGCACTCTTGATGAAGGCCGGACCCCGGCCGAAACGTCAGGAAAGTCCTGTTATATGTTTTATAGCGGAGCTGTATACCTCTACCAACCAACGGTTGTTTCGGGTACCCAGCAAATAACTTCCGCTAAAGTGGGCCGATCCTGGCGATAGTGCAGAAAGGGTCCAAGCTCATTGGCACTGACCAGGGACGAAAAAGACAGAAAGAGAGGAAGAAAGAAGGAAAGAGAGAGAGAAAGAAAGATAGAAAATCACCGCGAAGGTCTGAGAAAAGAGAAAGAAAGGAAGAGAGAAAGATAAAAAAAGCGAGAAAGAAAAAGATAGAAATGGAGAGAGAGCAAGAAAGAGAGAGAGAGAAAGAAAGAGACAGAGAGAACGAAAGAAAATCCCAACGAAAGTCAGTCAAAGAAATCAAGAGAGAAAGAAAGAAAAAATTAAGAGAGAGAGAGGGGAAGAGAGGGAAAAAGAAAGAGAGAGAGAGAGAAAGAAAGAAAATCACCACGAAGGTCAGATACACACACGACAACGTTCGCTTACCCCCCTTTTCTCGACAGGGGAAGGGCTGGTGATTTTTTCCTACGTGCTTCTATTCTTCGAACTATTTCTGTACCGGCTCCTGTGATTCTTTGCGTCACTGATATATTTTATTTTTATTTATTTACAAGATACCTTACAGGCCCCTAGAGGCATTGTGTGAGGGGGGAGAGTACAATAAAAAATTATGACTTACACAATAGTTAGGATACATATGTAAATACATATGCAAAAAATGTAGGGTAAGAAATGTGCTAATATAGTAATATAGTGTTCCAATATGTATAAGGAAACAAACCGAACGCTTTGGACGCGACAGCTCATTCAACAATGAAATGTCACACAGTAAAGCATAGTCAATAGAATTACAGAGCAAGCGAGAGATAATTAGGCTATAACAAAACAGTATTTAAGCCGTAGTTGCACATTAATAACGGGAAAGGCAATGACAAAAAATATTATGTCAGTTTATGTAGAGTTGTTTGAAAAATGCGTTGTTAGAAGAAGCCAAAAAGTTCTTGGTCACTTTCATAAACTATGGTGTTAGGAAGGTCGTTCCAAGGACCAATGGCTATTCGAAGAGTGGAGTAATTGAATGAATTAGTCTTTCCGTGAGATGCGCATAAAATTGAACTGATTCTACTACCGCTGTGACCTGTAATGCGGAGTTTCAAGAGGCAGAACTGATGGCGCTGTGTTATGGATGTTTTTATGAATTAAGGATAGCAGGGCTATATCAGGAATATCATGCAAGGGCTGTAGGGAGAGGTTGAGTTTAATTTGAATAATGCTTTTAGTATAGTCATAAGAACATGAAATGAAACGGGCTCCCCTATTATGAATAGATTCGAGTTTTTCGATAAAATATTTCTGACTGGGAGACTAAACGGATGCAGCGTATTCAAGCTAAGCTCGGACAAATTTTAGGTAAGGTAGTTTACGAATATCTTTACGAATTTGCGGCGTATGTACCTTAATGATCTCGAAGAATTGGTGCATATGTATGCAATGTGCGTTGACCAAGAAAAAGTCGAAGGTGGGTTAATACCAAGATATTTATATTGAGTATCGTGCAAAATGGTGATGTTATTTATGTGATAAAAATGTAGAGTTATTATGCTTGCGGCTAAAAGAGACAAGTTTACATTTAGAAATGTTAAGCTTCATTAGCCAAGTGTTACACCAAAGAGATATAAGTTCTAGACCTTTTTGGAGGATTGTGTGATCATCGGCACCCTTAATGGAATGACAAAGAATGCAGTCGTCCGCAAAAATGCGCACGTGAGAAGAAATGTTATTTGGTAAGTCATTAATGTATGTTAGAAATATTAACGGACCAAGTACGCTGCCTTGTGGCACACCTGAAGTTACGTGTGAAAGAGGAGGTGAAAATTGTCGCAGTTTCACCCGAAAGGCCAAGCATCAATTGCGATAGCAAATTAGTAGACAGCTATATGGAGTAAGGATACAAGTTTTATCTACTGTATAAACGTGGACATGCAGCAGCACCAGCAACGCGCAGAACTGTTGTCGACGCCGTCGGCGTTTTGCCGGCGTTCGCACCGAACGCGCGCGGCGTTGGTGACTGTTTCCGGTGATCTGGGGGCGGCTCGGAGGTTTTCGATGAAATCAGAACGGGACGCTCGTCGAGCAGCGTCGGAAGTCTTTACCACCTTCTCGCCTCGCAACATTTTTATATATAGTATACGCATTTGGTGCCGCAGCTAAACGTCGCCTCCCCTCCCTCCCTCCCTCCCGTCCCCCCCACGGCCTTTCGCGCGGCGGAAGAAATCGCGTTTGCTATCTGCGGTGCGTTCGCTCCGCGTAAACAGCGCGAGGGACGCGCGCTTTAACTCGCACATACAGCATACGGCGTGCGGCGACGATTTCATTGCCGTTGGACTCTATACGGAACCTCACAGCGACGGCGACGCCGACGGCAGAAATCCACTTGGAGTGTCCATATAATTGCTATCGCAATAAAATTATTAACTGCTGTGAATTGCTGACGATTAGAAAGGAAATTGCGAATCCATGGTACTGTAAGAGAATCTATTTTTTAAGAGTGGATAATTTCAAAATCAAACGACAATGTGCTACAAGGTCATATGCTTTCGAAAATTCTAGAAAAGCGCAATCTAGTTTGTAGATATTCTTCTATGTTAGAATGAAAATCAGTTGTTAATTCGAATAATTTCTTCGAAATCCGTGTTGATTAGAAAAGAAAAATTTGTTGGCTTCCAAGTGGCTGTAGACATTTGATGCAAAAACATGTTCTAGCATTTTGCAGCATATAGATGGTAATGATATTGGACGGTAGTTTTCCGGTGCGTATTTTTTAGCTGACTTAAATATGGGCATAACATTTGCTATCTTCCAGTGCGAGGGTAGCAGCCCAGTCTCTAATGAGAAAGAATTTTACTAGACACTATGACGGTGTTTTTGAGAATTTGAGAATTAATATCATCAACCCCACAGGATGTGGTTAGCTTGAGGTTATTTATCAGGCTTGCGACCCCTTCAACTGCTATTGCTATAATTGACATGTAGTCCTAGTGTAATTCGGATACATCTGGCAGATCTGAATGAGCTTCTTTGGTGAATATAGAAGAAAAATAAGTATTATATATTCAGGCTGTCCCAGATATCACGCAGCATGGTTTAAAAAATGTCACAGTTTCGCCCTAAGGGCTAAGCAATGAATGCGATAGCAACACAGCAATGTCATACGAAGTAAGGTGAGCGGCCTTGGTAGCAATATGAATTGTAGTAAACATGAGCTGATTAAGTAAGCAGGTGTGCTGCGGCGTAAGTAGACCGACATGAAGAGAGACTCGATGACCACGAGAAGGCGCGTGTGAAACGGTGGTGTTGATGAGAAGCGCTTACCGTGGGCAGCGCGTGCGAAGGGACACACCTGTAGTGCTGCACTGCCGATCTGGGCAGCATTGCATGTGCAGCGTGCGTTGGAAAATGTGGCCCGACTATTACTAACTGAATGAACAAGCGTGGTGTGAGCGCGCACAAACAAACATGAATAGATCACACAGAATGACCGCAGCCAACGACTGTCAAAACGATGGCAGCGGACGAAGGTACGTGCGGTCTATCGCTTCAACGGAAACTGAGCGGCGCATGCAGGGCGCATGAAGGTCAGGGCCGTGTGGAGATAAGAGACGGTGCGGTCGAACGAACGACGAGCGCGGTTCGAGCGCGGTTGTTGGCAGCGTAGCAGTGCGCCCCCCCCCCCCGCCCCCCCCCCCCCCCCCCCCCGCTCCCTCCGGCGCTGGCTTCCCGCTTCCTTGCTTGCGCGTGGGAGAGATAAGAGACTGTGCGGACGAGCGACGAGCGCGGTTGTTGGCAGAGAGGTGCCCCCCCCCCCACCCCCCCCCCTGCTCCCTCCGGCGCTGGCTTTCCGCTTCCTTGCTTGCGCGTGGGAGGTTGAGTGCGTTCGCTCTCCGTGATAGCGCGCGTCCCCGCACGCTTCCGCTGGGGCATACGGCGCGCGGCGAAGATTTGATCTATACGGAATCTCACGGCGACGGCGACGGCAACGGCAGAAATCCGGTTGAAGTGTCCATATAATTGCTATCGCAATAAAAAAGAGGAACGGCAGTACGCAAAGCAAACCTAGTGCGTATTGTTTCCAGTACAGTGGAGTAGCCGCCAGTAATTCTTTCTTTACTCCGATTTAATTAGGTAATTTACTTAATAATCTAACTCGAGAAGTACTGTCCTAATTATCAACGTGTCAATGAGAAAATTGTAGAGCAACATGAAAAACTCCCGATACAGCTTTCTGTTCCTCAATACGTGCGATATAAATGTGTTTTTCCGAGTGTGAAAGAAGCCCGCGAATACACGCAGAAATGCCGCGCGACTGGCCGCTCGAGGAGGAGTGGAACAGACTTCCCGTTGACATTGTTACTATTAAATATAACCACATGCTCCATGATGCATTAGCTAACATTGTGTAATTGCGAGCTTTTTTTGTATGAACTGTACTGACGCCTTTTTTGATCAGTTATTTCTGTGTGCATTGTGTAATTGCGAGCTTTATTTGTATGAACGAACTATACTGACTGCTTTTTTGTTCAACTATTTTTTATGTAACCACACACTCCCCTCTTTAATGCCAATTAGCTCTGCAAGTAAAATAAATAAATAAAATAAATAAAGAATGAGCTTCAGAAAGAGGTAGAGATCACACAAGAAGCGGTTGCACGAAAGCAGATAGACTTTGCTTTAAGCGAGAGGAAGACATCGTTGTGGATTGGAGGATGAAACACGTATGCATGATACATCTGCTGATGAGATTAAAAAGAAGACGTGGCAAGTCACGCAATGTGCAGTTATCGAGTGGTGCATCGTTCAGAGGAAAGGAACGTGTTTCTTGGAATGGAAAATGGAGTAAATGGCTCCAAATATCCAGAAAGAGTGATGAGATCCGCAAATTTCCTGGCTTAACGTCGATTCGGCTAATGTAGAACCAGGGTAATTGGAAATCACTGGGGGAAACCTTCGTCCAGCATTGGATATAATATCGGCTGCTAAAGAGAAGTCGCTGTCCTCCCAGTGAGTCATTGAGACAATGAACTGACCTGTGGTAGCCAGTGAATAGGTCAAGTCGATACTCGTAGTTATAGGAGTGCGGCGGAAATGCGTTAAAAGGTACCTGAAAAAGTTTTTAGTGGACTGTTCAAAATAGTTCATGGTGTAGACGCGAGACAATGCTTTCGTGAACGCTTTAGCCAAGTATATTACTTACATACACGCTGCCGGAAAGGTACCACAGAGTTGTTAGGCTGACTAATTTTCTTGTGTTGATATTCGATATCCCCGGCATTCTTAGATGTGCCTGGCGGTGTTTCTCTGCAGTCAAATTACGTCATACATTGGAATTCACCTTCTTCTGAGCTCTCATAGGCTCGCAAGGTGGCTACGCCCACTCTGATTGGCTTAAAACACAAGCGTGGATGAAGATGAAGACATGTCGGAATTCTTGAGAGTAAGATCAACACCCCATTTAGCGCAATACGAACACTGTACTAACTATTGGCTTAATTTCTTTTTACGAGTCTTCAAAAAAAAAAAAACCTGGCAGATCCCACGCCTTGTGGGAATCGATGTTATGCGAAGCAGTGTGCGGGGAGCTTACCAAGTTAACAAAATAACTACGAGAGCACGAAGACGTAGGCGGCTGCTTCATTGCCTCCACGATACTGATGTCATGACATTCATGCGATGACCTATCATTTATGTTCGTCATACACTCTTGTCCTACTATGCCAATTTTGGTACATGCCAAGTTAACGAAACAAACACAAGAGCACCAAGACGTAGGCAGCTGTATCATGACCTACATGACATGCATGTCATGAATTACCATTTATGTTCGTCATCCGCTATTGTCATACTATGCCAATTCTGGTACATACCAAGGTAAAGAAACAACCATGACAGCACCAAGACCTAGGTGGCTAGATAGATAGTTAGATAGATAGATAGATAGATAGATAGATAGATAGATAGATAGATAGATAGATAGATAGATAGATAGATAGATAGAACACTTCGACATAGCCGGTATAGCCTATCGTGTAGCTTTATCGTGTAACCTGCAGTATATCCCGTTGCCATCCGTAAATTACGAAACCTTGGATAACATCAGCAGTGGCAGTCTCACTGCTAACTACAATGCCTAATGATACGACGATACAGTGTATCATATTGTAAGCACTGCCCCCCGGTTGAAGCTCCTTTCCAGCCCCACTATCCCTGGCATCCTGGCTGAAACTTCGTCGCAATGGCTATCCATGAAGTGGTCACGCTCTACGCGGAGGTGTCTGTTGCGTATGTGGTGATATCCCTTTAATATATTTAAAGCTACATAGTGCTTGAATCACCTTGGTAATTCCATTCTGAGTATTCGCCAAGAATGAGCCCATGTTGATATTGGACACGCACTGCCGAAAGTGTCTGTTCGGGCACATATCCAGTGACCCAAGTTGTCAACTAAGTTATACAGCAGCCAGCAGCAAGTTGTCTATTCGGGACAGACTTGTATACGTTACAGAAAAAAATGTAAGCGATTGCAATCACGAATTCTCCATTAAGATGTAATTTATTACAGTGACTAATTACGGCTCCATGAAAGTAATCAAGCACTTACTGAAATCTCAACGAGTTCATTTATGGTACTCTTCTCTCAACAATTATCAAGATTGCACCAACATACCAAATTGAGCGACCTGGCCAGGTTTTTTCAATGTATCCTCTGCAGCCCTTCACAAGTCGTTTATCTTCTCTAACTGCTGCTTTCGGAAATTTTCGTCGGCTATCTTCCCTCGTTTTTTATTTCAGCAAGCCAGCAACGACAATAAAAACTCCCTCATATGCGCGCTGGAGAAAAGGGCGATGTTGTGAGGTACGAATATCTTCCGCATAATATTGTTGTTACTCAATGCTCCGTAGCTCGCGTCCGAGTCGAGTCCTCTGTGAATCACAGCCCTGCATTGTTGCTAGCGATCAGAGAAGGTTATCCCCATAGGGCCAATGAAGACTGGAAGCACCGTCCTTGGTAATTTACTGGCATCGATTTAAGTTTCGATCGCAATCGAGCCAAAAAAAAGGACGGTGCAAATCGTCGGCCAACCTGTAGTGGAGCTTTTTGATGAGGAAGCAAATACTGATCACCCGAGTCTGCCAGTCTGAACACGAACGTCCGAGAAGCTTCTGCGTGCCACCGACCGCGTGTCTTCTAATGTAGTTCCCGCCAAATTCACTGCACTGAAAGCTGCGTCGCCTATTGAAGCTTGTCTCGTGAATGACTGGTTACATGTAATTGGTAACTGTAAAAAGTAATTGAAGTGCAGTGAGGCGTTACCGAGTAAAAAATTCGACTGCATGTAATTACGTGTAATTTGTTACGTGCATGTCTGATTCGGGCGCACGTGCCTATAGTGGCGCTGTTAGTATGCCCGGAAAGGCAACAGCCAGCACAATCCTAGTGGCCTAAACTAGTAGACAACTTGGGTCACCGTGTGCGTCCCATTGTTTATTGTCCGACATCGATCAACCTTCAAAAGCAGCCAAATTATTTAAGGAAAGCAACCGCTTTAATATACGCTGAAATACACGAGAATTTAACGCTGATGTCGAAAAGCAGCCAAAGGCACCAGGGCACTGAACGATTCGCTCTGCGCTATAGAGAGGTCTGCGAGGTGCATCGCCTTCACTTGGATGTTGTACTTCTGGACCACCTCGAGCGTCGCTAGCCGACCGGCGACGAGGACGAACAACGCTGCGAAACCGTGTAGCGTCCCGTACATGCCTGTCGGTCAGCGGTTCACGACGGGCTCCTCGACGACTTCGGTGCAGGTCGCCAGGTCGGCCAGCACGGAGCAGCGGTCAATCGTCGCGAACAGCTCGTCGACGTGAATCTGGCGCTGCAGCGGTGCGCGGCACATCATCGCATCAGCGCCTGAGCCTCGGGCACGTCGATCCAGTTCTCGAGGAAGACAAGCATGCACATGGCGTCGCACCTGTCGAGCAGATCGCACAGCACGCTCGCACCCACGCTCGAGAAGCACACGCTCACGATCTCCAGCGTGTCGAGCGTGGTCAGTGCAGAGCGGAGCGCATCCATCTACTACCCTGGGTGGGTAGTCGAGCAGGTGGTAGCAGAGCGTGACGTGCCTCAGGTTGCCGCTAAGCTCCAGGCCGTCCCGGGAATCCTTTGGTCGCCTGCGTGACTCACGCAGCTCCACGAATTCGATGGAGCGGTGCTGCATCAGCGGCCAGTGAATCAGAATGAACGAGGCGCTGCGCTGCATGTTGCAGGCCAAAGGAGCCACGCGTCCGCGCAGGCAACCCAGGGCCAGCCGTCCTTCGCGTAGCTCGATGTTGATGACCCAAAGCAAGTTGTTCGATAGGGACAGCTGCGCAATGTGGAAGCAGCCCTCGTCTGAACTGGCGCTGCATGGCTTGTCCAGGTCCACCCGGCGATGGCCCAGGATGCTCCCCACGCAGCGAAGGTTGGAGAAGAGCTGGTTGACCGACGGGCACTCGTTGGGATAGTTGCCGACCAGGTGCGCACCGGAGTCTCGTAGGCGGCCGTTCCATGGTCCCATCTTGGAGACCTGTGGACAAACACCTGTCGTGCTCGTACTCTACTCTGGTGTTCACATCCCATATCGGTAATGCGTGGTTTGTGCCTCATGGAAGAGTAAGTATCGCCAAGTAACATTTAAAAACTCGCCCAATATTCATCTCATATTTAGAGAAAGTTGACGCATATACAGTTTGTTGAAAAATGCCTTACCGTTACTGAAACTGAAAACAGCCGCCCGGGTGTTCGTAACGTCACGATGTGCAGCATCTTTAATTATTTACCATATTTTATGGTAGGGAGGCATCGGGATTGAATCTACCACTGGCGTAACCCATTCAGGAACGCGAACCACGCGGATGTATGTGACATTGTGCAGTGTGTTCCAGAGTGTCATGGCGTTGGCTAATCCTTCTTGGCGGCACTTTGGAGTGCCAGTGAACGCTTTGTAGCCTATCCTCCACATACATACAATTGGAAAACCCGAGGTAGGCATATCAGAAACCTTCATTTCTTCACGCTCAATGTCAACGTCCTTTCCATAAGCAAAACCTTATATGCATTTGTCTATATAAATGAACATATTCAACAGCGAATGAATACCGGTATGTAAAGATGCCGGCTTATGTACTAGCTATGAATATGTCTCTTGTATTGGGTAAGCGTCACACTGTAGGTTAGGCCGCTCACTACACCGCTACACAGCGCTACGTTGCATATTTGCGTACTCCATGTCTATTTCAAGTGAAAAAAAAATCGGCCGGGACACTGAAAGATTGTTTCTGTGTGAGAATGCGGAAGCATTATAGTCGCTTTGGTAAAATGTTTTTTTTTTCTGTGTGTTCCCTGTCGGCGCAAGCTCTCGCTTGCGTTTTAACTGCACCTTTCTAAGGCCAAATGATAACACGCCAAGCTCAGTGGCATTCAATTCGACAGTAATCCTTTTATATTTCATACTCTCATTTCGTACATTCATGACGTGGAGTTGCTACCCATTGGCTGCATCGTCACGTGCCCATCAACGCACGCACTAGGCCATACGTTTAGTCAGCGAGATGACGGCGACGTGACGTGCACAATGAGGCAGGCACTAGGCACGTATTTAGCCAACCAGATTTGCGGAGCCGCCGTGGCGGCGTGGAAGCGTGCTCATCTGGCACCCTGGAGGCCCAGCCTCGATTCCCACCCAGACCAAAATTTGGATAATTTCCTTTTCAAACGCTTTAATTTACTTTGTTTACAGTAATCTGCTTGAGAAATTTGACGTCAATTCGAGTATTTTTGAAGTGGTTTTACTCTTTGCGGTCGGCCATTTTTAGTGTCATCGTTCGATCAAGACGTCGACTACAACGCCGGATTTTCGCGCAATGGGGAATACAGTACTTTCGCAATAAAATACAAAGAAATGAGCAGAAGCGCTATAGTTCTGTGTTTGCCCTTGTTCTTCTGGGACGTGTTACGTTCGCGTCAGTCGTAGCTACATTCTTAGGTACTAACATCATGCATTCAAACGTGAACAAATCGAAAGCTACAAGGCTACGTTATTGTGTTTCCAGCTTCGCATGCATTTTTGACAGCGGCCTAATTCTTCCACTGTACTGCGTTTTGGGTCGACACGATACTTAAAGACCGGCTCCAAAACGACTGCAGATATAATAGTCCGTCATATATAGTTACCTCGAAAGGGTGTTGCGATTATTTCTTGTTGTTCGCACTTGTACGTACTCTGCTCTCTTCCGCGTCTAGGACATTAGTAATGCGGCTATCTCGAGGAACAATCCTACCCGCGACCTCGTGCTGAGAAGGACAGCGCGATATAGCCACTAAGTCACCATGATGTGTGACAAAGCATTTTACAGCATCAAATGACGTAGCAGAGAGTGAAGGAAGGGCCTTACGCTTTCGTTGGGGCGTCGCCGTCGCGTCAGGTCCGTCGGCATCATCCACCGCGGAGCTAGGCCGCCTTGAGGTGTGGATGCAGTGCTGGGCGAAATTCCTGGAACCGAGCTGGATCGAGCGTCGCGTGGTTCACGCGAGCATCTGCGCGATTTTGTGGGCACGCCTTGCCCGTGGAACGCTGTCTCGAGATTCCTTCGCGAGACGCGAGGTTGACTTGATGATGATGATGATGACCTTAACGTCTTTGGCAAATGCCCTCTCACGGGGAATGGCCAAAAGGCTGACTTACTCTGCGCAACAGAACCAAAAATGTCGCAGTTTCGCCCGAAAGGCGAAGCATCAATTGCGATAGCAAATTAGTAGAGAGCTATTCGGAGTAGGGATAGTAGTTTTATCGGCTGCATAAACTTGAACACATTCGCTTACTAACTGAATTAACAAGCGTGTTGTCAGCGCGCACAAGCAAACATGAATAGATCACACTGAATGACCGCAGACAACGACTTTCGAAACGCTGGCAGCAAGCGCAGCCGCCGCAGCAGGCAAAGGTTCGTGCGGTCTAACGCTTCAACGGAAACTTTGCGGCGAATGCACTGCGCATACAAAGCCGCTATATTGTAGCCAGGCATTATTCTACTCTAGTCTTATCATCCACCGCTCACTGCCAGCTGATCCCGTTGATAACGCGAGCGGACCGTCGCTCCGACCACTGACAAAGCGCGATAAGCGCGAAAAGGCATTATTACCGGAAAGGCATCGCTACAAAATACCGTCCAAGGTCAGAGCCGTGTGGAGATAAGAGACGGTGCGGGCGACCGCCACAGCCGGGGAAAGTACAAAAGCAGTTGTTGGCATAGTAGAAGCTGCCCCCCCTCCCTCCCGTGCTGCCTTCCCGCTTTCTTGCTATCGCGTGGGAGATTGAGTGGCCAGTTTCCCTTGCGCCCGGTTGCAAGATACGCATTTCGTGCCACAGCACAGCGTCTCCCTGCCTCCCTCCCTCCCATACCCTCACGGCCTTTAATGCGACGGTCGCGTTTGCTTTCCGCCGTGCGTTCGCTGTCCGTGATAGCGCGCGTCCCCCGCGTGCTTTTACTCTCGCATATATACGGTGCGCGGCGACGATTTTATCGCCCTTGTACTTCATACGGAACCTCACGGCGACGGCGACGCCGACGGCAGAAATCCGGTTGAAGTGTCCATATAATTGCTATCGCAATAAAACGATAAACAAACTGCCGCAAATTCAAGCGCGCGCTGGAAAACACGCCATTTTAAAATTTCATTTGCGAAAGCGGTAAGTGGGCAGGATGTTATTGGTGCATGATTACCAACAGTGCAATGAACAGAGACGGACAAAGGCGCCAGATGCGAGGCACGACAGAGGTGCATCTTTACCCGTCCCGGTTTTTTGTACTGTTCTTAAGTTTTGCGATGTGAATGTTGTTGTTTTTTTTTTTGGCAGGACACAACGCGGGATGCCAAGGGAAGGAAGAATGTGTGGATAACGAGATTTGAGTTTTATTTATTTATTCATTCATTTTTTCGTTTATTTATTTGTAAAGCCATCCAAATACATATTAGAACATTGCACAGGGGAGGAGCGAGAATACCCGCCGTGATTGCTCAGTGGCTATGGTGTTGGTCTGCTGAGCACGAGGTCGCAGGATCGAATCACGGCCACGGCGGCCGCATTTTGATGGGGGCGAAATGCGAAAACACCTGTGTACTTAGATTTAGGTGCACGTTAAAGTACCCCAGGTGGTCCAAATTTCCGGAGTCCCCCACAACGGCGTGCCTTATAATCAGATCGTGGTTTTGGCACGTAAACCCCAAAATATTTTAGGGGCGAGAATACAATGCAAGAGTAAAAAATACAGGATTAGCTCTAAGAATTCACGAAATTCAAGAAAGTGATAATGCAATGACAACTAGAAAAACATTCACTCAGTAATTAAATACGCAGCGTCCACTTTACCAAACAGACAATGTCCGCGAATAAGACAGTATTCTCACGTGCCTTAAAAGGGAACTGGTAACGGTTATTGAGGGCAGGTGGCTCCAGAAAAACATGGCAGTAGGACCTGGCTATCGAATGGCTCCGGAGTGTAGCACACGCACATCTTTCTCCTTGTCCTTGCCTGCCTCTTTCCATTGTGTCCACTACTGCAGGTGGCATGTTCCCCCCTATCCCGGAAAGAGCATGGAGCCCATGCTCAAGAAATGGCGTAAGGCAAAAAAAAATAATAAAAGATATGGTCAAGGTAGACGCTCGCGCATAGAACACAGTCGCCGCTACAGAGTCACCGCTACAGAGTCACCGCTACACATTCAAGGAGCAGAGAGGTAACAACACTAGCTGCATATAGGAGTGTAAATAGCAAAATGAATAAATGAAAAAACTAAATTCACGAACACGCAACGTGGGGTATCATGCGGACGACGTGATCTATATGTCAGGGCGAGGTTGCTTTCGACGCCGTGTTTGTGCCGCACTGTCCGGAATGACCTCGTAGTTCACGTCACTAATGCGGCGCAGCACTTTGTATGGCCCAAAATACCGGCTCAGCAACTTTTCAGAAAGGCCACGGCGGCGAACAGTGGTCCACATCCACACTTGGTCTCCGGGTCTGTAACACACTTGCCTATGGCGGATGTTATAACGCTTTGCATCTGCGTGTTGCTGCTGACCGATGTGTAGCCGCGACAGCTAGCGAGCTTCCTCAGCGCGCTGAGCAAATTCTTCGGCTTCAGTAGGGATGTGCTCGCATCTTGAAACGGAAGTCTAGCATCGTCTGAACTTCGCAGCCTTAAAGGAGGTGAAATGGTGTGAACCGCGTCGTTTCTTGTACGGCGGTATTATACGCGAAGGTTACGTAAGGCAAGATGCGATCCCATGTTTTGTGCTGGACGTCGATGTACATAGAAATCATGTCTGTGATGGTCCTGTTGAATCGCTCCGTGAGTCCGTTGGACTGCGGATAGTAAGCAGTCGTCTTTCGATGTCTGGTGTTGCTCAACTGAAAAATTGAGTCCATGAGCTGTGCTGTAAACGCCGTCCCTCTTGCTTACGTAAATATCTGGCTGTCTAGCTTTTCTAGAAATTCTTTTAGTGTACTTAAAGTCGACGCTGGTTGGGTGCAGAGATGGCGTGTTTCAGCAGAAATCAGGAATTTGTATTAGTTGAAAGGTTGCCTTTGTTCTTAGTGATATTTGCCTGAGCAAGATTGACAGCTGCTTAGAGAAGGCCTTGGGCGATTGTGTTATTAAGGCATTTCGTTACGCTAATGATTACCTGATTTTCTGTAATAGGGATCAATTCGATTCCGCTGCTACTTCAGTAAGTGAGCAATTTAAACTTAATGGAGGAGGACTAAAGTTTACAAACGAATTGCCTCAGAAACGTGTAATATAGTTTCTAGACATTTCGTTGGTCTGCGAACAAAATCACGTGTGTTGGCAGTACTCTCCTAGATCGTTGAAGCCATTGTTAAGCTTTCAATCCAAGCATTCCAAAGTAGTAAAAAACGGAATTGCAATGTCGTGCCTTAAGTCTTTTCTCACCAGATCGTGCATGCACAAAATGAGCGCCTGTTTTAATGTACAGGTACGGTGCCTATTAGAAGCAGGTTATCCTAGCATGGCAGTGTCCACGTGTGGCTGAACGCCTAAAGAAGTCGATTTCGGGGTGGAAGGACGTGATAACAGAAAACAGTAATAGCAAGAAAAGAGTCGAGGCTATTCCTTACATTCATTCAGTATCGCACAGGCTTAAAAAGGCTGCTAGCAGATATGGTGTTAATGTTGTTTTTCTATGTGGTTACAAGGAACAGGTGTTCCGATTAGTTTATAGATTTTTTTGATACTCACATCTCAAGTTATGCTAACGTTGCGTGAAACTCGAACCTCGACTATGAATTTTGTGCCTATATGTTCGGCGTCTAGGACAGTAGTAAGTCGGCTGGCACCTGCATGGGGCTACCGCGGACAAGCATCGAACCCGCGACCTAATGCTTAAATGTAGAGCGATGCACTGGGACACTGCGGCGTGTGAGAAGATTTTGTTTATCGCTGATCGAGCGGCGAAGCCGAGAGTAAATGAGGGACATTGCGCATTCGTTGGAGCGTCGCCGTCGCGTCAGGTCCATCGTCATCACCCAGCGCGCAGCTGTACGACCAACAGACCCGAGCCCTTTTCTTGGCTTGACCTGCCCGCGCCTCTACTGCTTCGGTGGGTTGGGCCCGCCTCTTTGCTCCACAGTTTTTCTTAAAACCCCTATATATAAAAAGTAGCGACACTCTCCTCCTCCGCCTTCCCTCCTCCTCGTTTCTCCTCTCTTTCGCGCTCCTTTTTCGACCGTTGCGCCGCCTACACCGCTTGAAACACGTGCACTTGTTTATCTTTCACCGCTGATCAGATTCGACGGTCGCCGACTGTGTTCGTCGCTATCGTCGTGCTCCTCGCCAGTCGGTAGACGCTTCTCGGGCGAAAATGGTGATGGAGCGTGATCGTAAACAAACGCAACCAGCGCCCGGGGGCTCGACGGTCCACGTGATACCATTAGGCCAATACCGACGCGGCGTCCGCCTCGGACAGGGTGTGCGAGGAGGCGGCGGCATTCTTCAAAGCGTGACGCTACTTTTTATATATAGGGGCTTTAGTTTTTCCTAATCCGTAGCGCCATCTGGCGAACACGCTGTGAAGCAGGAGCCGGCGTTTCAGAATGTGTACCTTCCAGAATAGCAGAGTATTATCTTACTTAAAGTCCCGATAGAAGAAAAGTACCGCCATTTACTCTTTCCTCCGCCACCCCCTCTCCTAAAGCGCTTGCTTTTTTCTTTTTCTTTTTGCTTGCGAAAGCCAAATCGACGGTGGCGCACCTAGAAAGTCCACGTCGAAGCATTCAGGCCGGGCGCGCGCCGCCACCGCCGCCGGCGACTGCGGCTGCGCAGAGGACTTTCAACATGGCTCTGAGGCGGAAAAAAAGAAAATATAAAGAAGTAAAAAGCGCGCGCTATCATCGTCCAATCGGAGATACAGGAGAGGGAGAAGCGGCGTTTGTCAAAGGATGGCGGTACTTTTCTTATATAGGGACTTTAATCTTACTCCGTGATACCGGCCCACATCGGATTACAGGGCAACGAGCACGCCGACTCTCTCGCCAAGGAGCGCCGAGCGCTTCCCCCTCTCCCATCTGGTCATGAGTTTCTACTCGGCCAGAACGGCGATACTGCGCAGCCTCACCGCGCAACACCCTGACGCGCGCGTCGCTTCAGGTAGAGTGTACTAGATTGGGCGGGTGGGTCCAACGAGGGCTCTGCGATGAGGCGTTTTTGATTGAAATCTAGGTGGCGCTACCCTCGTTTTTTCCCGAATGAGCGGCCCCGCTCGCCGGCCGGACGCTTGTCGCGTCGGACACAATACCGCAGCTGCATGGAGCTTTGACAGGCGGATACTCGGTGGCGGTAACACTGAAATTATTCTCCACTGATCTATTGTAAATAAAATGGAAAAAGAGCGGCGGAAAGAACGCAAAGGATGCAATAACGACGGTGCGTCGAGCAGACGACAGCGACTCAGCCCGTGTGCTCGCCTCAGCCAATGAGCGCTGCCGAAACAGCCAGAGCCAACGTTTATTGGCCGGAGATTCAGATATTGATGATGATGATGATGATTTATTGACGTCCCCTTTGAAACGGGCCGGTGACAAATAGTCACCTAGCCTGCTTGATTTAATCAGGTATACTATACATGTTCTTTATCTAGCATTTGTGTATACCTCTCATTATTCTTTTTCAAAAATTTACCTTGTACCGCTACTTATGATTTTAAAAGATCATATTTAATCCCCCCCCTCCCCGTCTTCTCCCGCGCACCGGCCTGTCTCGCGCGGAACGCTCCTTCCTCCTTCGCTTGCGCATCGGCTCCCACCGAGATGCTGCGCTAACTCAGAGTCTTACTGAAAAAAAAATTCAGAGCCCTTCCACTACTGTGAAGATGGAAGTGAAGAGTCTTACTGGAATCGGCAGCGCCGTGTGTGCCACCTGTGGTGACATAGAGACGCAGGAGCATCTCCTTCTGCACAGCCCTTCATTCGGTGACGAGAAAGGGGAGCTCAGCTACTCCTATCGCCGATATGTCCTTCCGGCCAACTCGCTCAAGGGCCTACTTTTCCCGGATGCATTTCCACTTTCCCGGAGTACATTTTTTAAACAGTCATTGCTCGCGACTACACAACCCTCATATCGTAGCCGTTGTACATAATCACAGCTTCGCTCACTTCCATCTTCACAGTAGTGGAAGGGCTCTGAATTTTTTTTCCCCGTCTTCCAGGCCGTCGTAGAGCAATTTCTCTCTTGCCGGACATGGTAAGGTGCATTGTCCATAACAATGACGCTACCAGCTCTCAACTTCTGCAGAACGTCATAGAACCATTGCTCGAAGAAATTTCCGTTCATTTCATCATGCACGGTGGTGGCCTGTCTTTTGGCCTCGGAATACATCCAATCAGCCATCGACGAAGCCATTCTCATTGCCGATGGACGTCACGATCAGGCGCTGGCCTTTCCCAGAAAGTTGGTTTAGACCCGTTTGCTTGAGCGTACAGGCGCGCCGCGCTGTCGCACCACGGTGTCTGTCCACACTATCGACCGTGTGTCCCGACGCCCTTCATTTCTCGTCCAGGAAGACCTTTCGGCCTTCCGCCCAGCGATTCTGCCAATCGGCGATGTTATACCGGTCGATAAGCAGCGAGTTGCGGCTTTTCTTTTCGTGATTCAAGCCGATCTCGGCAAGCAGGCGACCCACAGTACCCCGCTTTAGTGATGGGAGATCCATAAGCTTCGAGAACTCGTTAGTTATCGTCTCGACCGTAGGTATCTCGTTGCGGCGAAAGAAATCGTGCACACGTGACCTCAGCGCGCACAACGTGAAGCAGCCAAACTTCGCGCTGCGTCTTCTCCACATTTCGTGGGCGCTTTCGTGAGAGTGTCAACAGTTTGCCACCCGAAAAATGCGAAGCTTTAACTTCCGCCCTCACCTTCAACTTTTGCTGACACCGAGCATATTGGCGAGAAACTTGCTCATGTCCTCCACGCTGCGTTAGGGGTGCCTGTTTATTTATGTAATTTTTTGAAAATACGTCAGGAACCCTGTACACAGCGTTTTACACGAGGGGTGGGTTTACACAGAGTGACTGAACGGTGTCTTTGAAGTGAACAAGGTTGACGTGAAGCACGATGTTTGAGGGAAGATTGTTCCAGTCGATGGCTGTCTTGAGAAAGAATGACTGAAGGTGCGTGATGGTGCGGCCACGTGGGGGGTATGCAGCTTTAACATGGCTGATGCGTAGAGAGATGCGATGAGCTGGATTGATGGGAGAACAATGGGGCAAAACATGAAAAAAACTTGTTATACAGTGAAAGCCTTGCGATTTCGCGGCGGACTTGAAGACTAGGTAGACATGCTTGTTCTGTTAGGTTACTTACGCTGGTAGTGTAAGAGTAATGAGATACTAATCTAATGGCGCGGTTTCGTATTGATTCAATGAAATTGGTTAGAGCGCGCTCGGGAGGATCGCAAACAGAACAAGCATATTCTAATTTGGGCAGGATTAGTGTCTTGTAAGCTAGTAGTTTGTAAGCTAGTAGTAACACATGCCTCTACAGAAGGAGAGGCATGTGTTAGATTTCGCTTGAGGTAATCTAAGGTACGGTTAGTGTCGTCAGTCGTTGTCCAAGTTAGGTTGTTGGAGAGAGTAATGCCTAGGTACTTTGCGTAAGATTGTGAAGAGATGTTGTTGCCGTTAAGAAAGTATTTAAATATTGGGTACTGATGCCACCTATGAAAGCAAACCAAAGACATTTTGTTAGTATTCACATGCATTAACCCGATTATTGCGCCATTTATCTCATTTGAGTAAGCCACTTTGGAGTGCTTGGTTATCGGTCGTCAAGGATCGGGTGATAAATGACGCAATCATCTCCGAAGAGGCGTACCTTTGAAGAAATGTTTCTGGACAGGTCGTTATTCTAACTGAGGAAAAGTAGTGGACCCAAGACGGTGCCTTGTGGCATGCCAGATAAAACACGAGACAAATTTGATGAAGTATATTTTCCATGCATGAATTGTTGTCGGTCAGTAAAAACTGTTTAGTCCAGTCTAGGAGAAGGGGATGTAAGTTATCTCGTGTTAGTTTTAATAGCAAACGCTTATGTGGCACTTTCTCAAATGCCTTTTCGAAATCGATGAAGAGGGCGTGAACGGGTATGTTTTGATCGATGTTAGTATTAATGTCGTGAAGAAGAAGTGCCACTTGAGTTTCACACGTGAAACATTTTTGAAATCCATGGATTGAAAAATTTAACGGAACTTAGAAAGCTGATTGCATGGGTGTAAAGGATGTGTTCCATGATTTTCGAGCAGACACTAGTTAGAGAAATTGGGCGGTAGGTAGAGTGACAGCTCGCGCTTTGAGGCGCCGTCTTAGACTGCACTATCCCCGGATCTAGCCCACTTTGTCCAATAACTTGCGGCCAGTCGAACAGCCCTGATTGTGAACACTGCCAGACGCCTCAAACGCTGGAACACATATTGTGTGATTGCCCAGCATATATGATGGAGCGAAGGACGTTGGAACGTTTCCTATCCAGCGTTGGCAGGCAACCACTGCCGGAGGACGCTATCCCCGGCCCTTGGTCTGACACTCCAACTTAAATACGGGCAACTAAAGCGTTCTTTAAGTTTCTACAGGCCACGAAGCTACACGAGCGGCTCTAGTAGGGCCACCGTCGAATGTACAGGGTCGACCACATCTAAGGTGAACACCTCAATAGTATTCAAGACATCATAGAAGGGGATGTTCAGTACATAATTCGAAAATTATTATTGTATTTATCGACAACATGATTACACATCGTATAACGAACATTTCACTCTTGAAGTAGAATAAACGCTGTAGTTTTACCGGCTTGAATACTAATCAGGTGTTCACCTTAGATGTGGTCGACCCTGTACATAAGCAGTCACCACTCCTCTTATCATCATCATCCATCCCAGTACTTTCACTGCCCTTCCCTCTTCCCCAGTACACAGTAGCAGAATAGAGCACACTAGCTCAGGTCGACCTCTCTGGCTCTCCTAGCAATAAAATATTTCTATGCTCGTAGCATCTTACGTTACGTAGAAACTGCGCGACGTTGTACGATGATCGCCCAAGTAAATAAAGTTTTAACATTTCTTCACCGAAGTAGAATTTCGCTGTCGCTTTAAGGTAAACCACATGAAACAGCCATATGTACCCACTATTGTATACCACGTAGTCGCTGATGACGTCGCAATCCGAATTTCTCTTGTTATACTATGCTGTACACCCAACAATCGCCCTGTCGTATGCTCCCGACCCACAAACGCAACTATTCAATTGTGCACGAACACGTTGCTTCACCTGGAATCGTTTTGCAGAATCTCAACCAATGCTGGACAGCCCGGTACCAGCAAAATGCTTCGCATAACAAAGCTTCTCACTGTGCGTGGGACCTCCACAATTTTTTGAAGAAAATACTTCGTCCATAGTCATGTCCGGCTATGGACGACATCCTGTTGCATTTCGCGGTCACATTTCGTGGCAGAAAGAGACTGGATCGCGTCTCCATATTCCAAGACGGCACTCAAGGAGGGCGGCGTTTCACCGGTCGCATCGATGCCGGGTGGTCGACAAGACTCGTCAAAATCTCGTTAAAAAACGTGAGTATATTACAGTGTCGCCTTGAATTGCAATGCCGCCGTACATACGTCGCTTTTTTTGTTCGCCCCATGCAGTAACGGTGGCGCATGTCTGCTGCAGCGGTGCAAGTTGTAACGCGCCGTCATGTGTTTTCGTGAACCTGAAGCAATGGCAATGGAAACCTTAAGACGTGCACTTTGCAGCAAAATGTGCTGTAGTCACACACTCCAAGAAAGAAAAAAAGCGCACAGCACATGAAAATCAAGTTCGTATTTGAGTTGCTGCAACACTAAAGCTCAGCATGGGGCCACAGTTATCGGCAAAGCAGGAGCAAACCAATGGCGGCAGGCTGCAGCCCAAAGAGAAGAATTGGCTTGAGAGGTGGTGCTTGGGCCGCCCCCCACTTTAAGGGTTGCTTGAGGAAGATGCTGTACTTGAAGGGGAGCCAGGTGTGCTTTTGCTGCAGTTGCCCTGTGGTCTCTTCAATCCCGTAAAAGAAGGAAACTGTGGCTTCATCAATTCACAGCCGACCACGCCATGCAGCGTCCCCATGCAAAATACTGCCGCCTTCAGCACAGAACTCTCGCTGTGATCTCACGCTTTCAGGAAAGCGGGCGTCATCACAGGCAGTAGCTGAACAATTATCCTTTTTTGGATGTGCTTCCACGAGTCGGGACATGACCTTGATGACAGCGATGGCAACGTATTGGTCATCCTACTTCCCGATGAGTTAGTGCAGGAGCCGCATTGCTTGCTCAGGGGGTAGCGCAGCAGCAGCATCGATAGAACACAGCTCGGCAGCACGGCTCACTTCTCTCTCGGGCTGCTTGAATATACCGAATCTCTTGATCAAGGTGAGCTCAGCATAGCTGTGGAAGTGTGGCGGTTGCCTCTTCAACAATTCAGCCAATGCTCTTAAAGCAGCAACTTTTGCAGCCACCACTTGTTCTTCGAGATGCTTCGTCGTGTCCGGGACAGTGGCCGTCGGTATACAAACCACAGTTCCCTGACCGGCGCCCGAAGCGCTGACTGGAGCAGCACTGATGGTAGCATGGTGTTTGCTCCTTGGCGTCGGTGGCAGTGGTGGCGGATGCAGATGCAGCTGGAACTTCCGGCTGCCTCGACCCTGGGCCGTGACCGTGGAAATAAGCGGATGCTGCTCCTTGTCCCAGGAACTGTCGTTGTTCAACTTACTGGTAACATGCTTGGGAATGCGCTCCTGCTCCTTGCGCCGGTGGGCCTCTCGCGGGTTGTGCGCGTAGTCCGGGTACTTTTTTCGTCGGTCGGCGACGGCTTCGGCTACCTTGCGCTGGAAGGGCTCCTTGTCGGCGGCGCGCAGAGGACGTCACAGCTTTGCCAGGCGGCTGCTAACGCGCCAGTTGTTTTCATTCGCGTTCATGGCGGGCACCGAACGCCTCTTTTCTTGTGCGAACTGCATGAAGGCGTTAGGTGGTGGGGGAACACGGGATCGCAGCAGGTAGCAATACTGCACCTCGCTACTCAACGATGCACCCACCATGCCGGGATGCGACGCCAAGTCAGCAACCACCTTCGCAGCTTTTGCTGCTACTGCTGCGCAGGCTAACATGCCCTTAAACCGTCGTAGGCACGTAATGGCGGTTCTTTGGGACCGAGAGCTGCCCAGAAAGGAGTCGTTGTCTTCCTTGACTCGCGCAAGAACGTGCATAATAATTGTTGTTCTTGTTGTTGTTGTCTCAAAACATGGCTCGTACCCACAGGCGGGATTGGCCACATTAGGTTGTTTGAAATGTTCATCTAAAGAAATTCCAAAGGGGGTAAAGGCAAACATTTAACACAAAGCAATAGTTCACTCAATACCAACAGAAATTTTGAGAGGGCTGATTCATAAATTTAGGAAAAAAGAAAATAAAGTGAAGTGTCCCATGGTCGGTACTCTAGCAGTGAAGCCTTCCAGACGCTTCAATAAACTTGCGGATAGCAGTGATTATTGACCCGTGGCTTGTGCCTAATTGACACGCAACAGAGGACAAAATGTTTTGTGTAATAAACGCTAACCCCAGCTTACTTGTGTGAAATATGAGGAACATTCTGCGGACGGAGGAGAATCGGTGGCAAGAAAGAAAGAAATGGTCCTTAGTTTCCGGCTCATTACAAAACGAGCACAGGTTAGTTATGGACAAACCAGATCTATGAAGGTAAAAATTTAGGCGGAGAACTCTACAACGGAAGCTTGATAAAGTCACCTCGCATTGTCGTGAAAGGCATTTGCTCGTGTTCCACAGAAAATTTAGATGTCCAAAATCCTCGGCGGAAAGTATGGATGATTTATTACAATTTAGAAATAAAAACCGTTTAAATCTAGCTCCTGTTATAAAAGCGAAATCAGGAAGAATATTGAAGACAGGACCATTTAGTGACCATGATGCGAGCGAGTCAGCTGATTCATTTAAAGAAATTCCACTGTGACCGGGGACCCAGACAAAGCGGACTTCAGACAATTTATCCGGAACAAGAGTCGGAAAATTACTCAGGAGGTGTGATCAATTAGTAGAAGGTAAATGTGTACAAACCGACCGCGCATCGGTAACAATGACTACTTTCGATGTCTGAGGACCCAATTTTCTAATGGCTAGAATAATTGCCAGAAATTCTGCAAGAAATATTGGGGTGTAATCAGCGAGACGGAGAGCAAAAGACCAGTTAAGCTGATTTGAAAAGATGCCCACTCCGGCCTTCACTGCATTTTGTGTTGCGTCCGTAGAAATAACCAAGTGAGACGAAAATTGATTAAGAAGATCTTGAAGGCGACCTTCATGTACGCGTGCCGGAAGAAGTTTTGCGTATTTTGGAAAAATATCATCAAAAATCAATTTCCTCTTTAACGAATCAGTTTTTTGAGAAATCAGGCGCGGAAGGCGAACATGAAGTTTTGATAACAGCATCTGAACAAAAACAACTTGAGGTGGTCGATAACGCCGCCAATGTGTTCTGAAAAATGAATCGGGAGAACTGATGAAAACGAATTGCAAACGGGATAGGGAAGCATCGTAAAGCTTTAGAAAAGTCAGGACAGTAAGTTGCTTAAACCTAGACTCAAGCGGGAAAATTCCAGCCTCCAGATAAATCACATCGTTAGCCACAAAACTTGGCAACCCAAGACAAAGATGTAACGCTTGCCTTTCTAGTAGTATTAAAGGTCTTAGTTTTTATGCTGCACTTTCTGAAAAAAGAACACAGCCGAATTCGAGAATAGGGCGGACATAAAGTTCGTAAATCATCATCAACGTAGCAGTATGCATACCCTTCTTTTTATTACTGAAACGGCACAACAATCCCATAGCACGTTCTCCTTTCCTAGCATTTGTTTCGATTTCCAGCTGCCAGTTTAGTGTAACATCATATGCTATCCCCAAGTACTTCACAGCTGCAACTTGCGGTATCGGCTCATTTCGATAATGAAGAGAAATGAAAACGGGATTTGATAATGGAAATTCAAGTAACGCGCATTTCTTGACGTTAAGGCAAAATGGCAGTCCGTCCAGCCAGACATCGAGTGCAGACAAATAGGATTGCAAAATTTCGTGCAACGTATTGACATCCCGTGATGAGGAGAAAAATGCAATGTCATCAGCATAGAGATAGAGTTGCACATCCTGATGTTTTGATCATGATGGTGATGGTAACGACGACGAAGATCCCCATTTATGGCGCGTGCTCACTAAGGGAATATGCCAAGAACTGGGCGGCAGGAGGGAGCTTCAGTTAAACTTCTTAAAATATTATTCCAGGAGCAGAAACGTGAACAGTCAGACAGCTTACATTTACGTCATGAGTTAACAGTCAGACTAACTGAAACAAAATATTAATTACGTAATAATGAAGAAGAGAATAAAAAACACAATAATAGATAATTTGCGAAATCCGTATAAGTGAAGTGAATAATGAACAGAGAAGTAGAGCGACGCTAAAAGAATAACACGGTAATTGTTTTGTTTCGCTTAAAAAACATCACACGCGGCACCGCACATTGTCGGAGCCATGTTGTCGGTGTCGTGTCGATGCGAATACAACGTATTAAGACTTAGAGATTGACTCCAACCAAATAAGGAAATTTACTAGCCCGACGTTTCGGAACCAATTCGGCTCCTTCTTCAGGGGGTATTCTTCGGAGGTGGCGGTGTGCCGCTTTTAAAAGGTCCGTCGTAACAAAGGAGAGGAAGGGGGAGAGAGCGTAAGGTGCGGAGACACTTGGCAGGGCACCTGTTCTAGACAGACAAATAAAAAAAATTAAATTAAATTATGGGGTTTTACGTGCCAAAACCAGTTCTGATTATGAGGCACGCCGTAGTGGGGGACTCCGGAAATTTGGACCACCTGGGGTTCTTTAACGTGCACCTAAATCTAAGTACACGGGTGTTTTGCATTCTGCATGATCAAAAAGACAGACAAAATAGGTGGTGGGGGTGGGGGGCTTCGGCGGAGCTGGTCGGCTGGGATGACCGATGCTGGGCGCCCTTTAGTCGCGGGAATGCGTTGACGAGGGACAGGGGGGGGGGGGGGGGGGGGGGGCGAGTTGTTTTGGTGTTGCTGACCTAGAGCGGGGGGTCCTTTCTTCCCTTCGTCGCGTCTGCAAGGCCATGAACATACAAAGGAGGAAGGATGCCCTTCACGCGGTTTATATTACCCGCCGTGTTCTGAATGTGCCAAGACTCCAGTAGTAGCCTTTTTCGCCAGTTTGTCTCTGTTTGAAGGATTTGGGTTTCTTGGAAAGAAATCTTGTGGTCGGCGTCTTCGGCATGTTCGGCGACGGCGCTGCGTATTCGGTTGAATGTTCTGACGTCGTTTTCATGTTGTCTGATTCTTTCTTTTAGATTTTTGGTTTCCCCGTTGTACGACGCCGGACAGTCGGCACAGCTGATTTTATAGACGACGCCTTGAGCTTTTACTTTGGTGGACGGTCTTTTGGTTAAGGAATGAGGATATTCAAAGTGTTCATCGGTTTATGCGCGACTTTGAGGCCTTTTTTCAATATTCGGCTGAGAGCTTCGCTGGTACCTTTGACGTATGGGATGGACACTCGTTTCTGTAGTCGAGGGGGAGTCGCGATGAAGGGAAGAAAGGACCCCCCGCTCTAGGTCAGCAACACCAAAACAACTCGTCCCCCCCCCCCTGTCCCTCGTCAAGGCATTTCCGCGACTAAAGGGCGCCCAGCATCGGTCAACCCAGCCGACCAGCGACGCCGAAGCCCCCCCCCCCCTCCCCACCACCTATTTTGTCCGTCTAGAACAGGTGCCCTGCCAAGTGTCTCCGCACCTTACGCTCTCTCCCCCTTCCTCTCCTTTGTTACGACGGACCTTTTAAACGCGGCACACCGCCACCTCCGAAGAATACCCCCTGAAGAAGGAGCCGAATTGGTTCCGAAACGTCGGGCTAGTAAATTTCCTTATTTGGTTGGAGTCAATCTCTAAGTCTTAATCAATTTTCCCAACCACACAGGTAATTCTGTCGAAATGTTTAGCTTCAAATACAACGTATTGACGCGTGCTCTATGTAGACATTTAGACTACGATGACGACATGTGCTTTAACGTACTCCGTGTAGTGGGACAGGCGGATTCGAAGACGAAGAAGACTTCTATTGTTCTGGTGGTTTTTTTTCAACAGGCTGTTCTGCCGCCGTCTTGTTCCGCCATTGTTGTCTCTGGTTCGCGTTGAACCGCGACAATATTGTCAAAACACTATATGATAGTAATAAAGGAATATTTATTCCTACTCCAACCTTGCAATGTCCACCTTCGAGCAACTTCTTTCTCTGGTTTGAATATCGTTGGCTGGATAAAAACAAAAAGAAAATCAGGCCCACTGATTCAAGCTTATTCCACGTATGGCCTCAAAGAATCTCTCCTTTATGTTTCGCCTTTTAAAGCCGTTGGTTGCGGTGTTTTTCGGGCAGAAGTATCGTCCTGCGCGGTGCGGCTCCTCGCTGTCGCAGAGCACTGGTTGCCCACTGCTGGGTGACATTCACAGAACGCCGTCTCGAGAGGCGCGGCTCTGCACTCGCGGCAGCCTCGCAGTTTCGGTATTCTTGCCCTTGACAGCCGAATTTCTTCGTGCCAAAGTTCCGCTGGTAATCGCATTTTCGCAGACACAAAAGTTGATATGACTTGTACGGAGAGCTCACTTCAATTTCGCAAGTACGATGAGCCCGCTGAGATGAATAGTTTAAAAGTTCATTAATGGATCTTTCTTTATTGGCGTCTCATTACTTCATATCAGCCGTCACTCCGTGGTCGCCACCACTGACGGCATCTCTCCGAAGGAACCTTCCTATTTTTTCAAAACGGGTATATTTAATATTACTTAACGTCTCGGTAGAAACGCCGGGTGTAAAGCCGACGGTCTCGACCCGTTGATCAGATTTCGACGACGCACGGCTGTGGTCGCCGCAGATGTTGTGCTTTGAGTGTCAATTTTTTGGCACAAGTTCTTCCACTAAAAGGTTTTGGCTCGACCTTCATCTCCACAGCCACCACGACGTGATAATATGGATCTGTATCGAAGTGCTTTCAGCGTTACGTTTTGGGAAAATTCACGTCAATTTGGTTTAGATGGTTTTTTCGTCGCAGACGACGAAAAGCGCTCGTCAAGTCCTTCTCGCATACCGCGAGTTGACATAAAAATCCAGGATGCAGTATCAACATGACATGCAACATACCACGCGATGTTACATCTTCATCTATGTATTTAGGTTCAGAAAAAAACCGGCAGATCCCACGCCCTGTGGGAATAATGTTGTGTGATGTTATTCCTGTCATGACCTTTCATTTATGTTCGTCATGCACTCTTGCTATACTATGCCAATTTTGGTACCTACCAAGTTGACGAAACGATCATGAGAGCACCAAGACGTAGGCGGCTGTTTCATGACCTGCATGGCACACATGTCATGACTTTCGAGACATGACCTTTTATTTATGTTCGTCATACACTCTGGTCATACTATGCCAATTTTGGTACATACCAAGGTAACGAAACGACCATGAGAACATCCAGACGTATATAGATAGATAGATAGATAGATAGATAGATAGATAGATAGATAGATAGATAGATAGATAGATAGATAGATAGATAGATAGATAGATAGATAGATAGATAGATACTCTCAAAGTGGGAAATGTTCTCCAAGAAATGCTTCGCATTTTAAATGCTGTTTGCAAAAAGAATCACGCGAAGACAGATATTTTCCCTGCTTACATAAAGATACTGCCTTCACCATCACACCTGGTTATTTACACGAAAAATTAGTAGTCATTTTTTATTCGTAACGTAGCAGTCAGTATGTTACGAATAATAAGAATCGATGTGACAAGCAAATATGTCCCTGAGTGGTATTTGGCTCTGAGGACGCTATGTGAACGTTGTAGCGCGTAGGGTCGCGTTATTGCGCCAATTTTCTTACTTCAATTTTTTTATTTGTTTCTTCTATCACCTTTTATTCCCTTTACCCCTTTCCCCAGTACAGGGTAGCAAGCCGGTATTTACGCTGGCTAAACTCCTTCTCTTTCTTGCCCTTTCTTTCTCTCTCTTTCTCTCTCTGAGGAGGCTTTGTCTGAATACAACTCCGCTGCCCACAAATTTTGAAGCACACATACAATAACTGCAGTTTATTTACATGCTAACTATTCCCCATCGGTCAAAAGTCATTTGTGCTAGATTAATATCCGACTGACACAGCCTACTTTCGATATATAAAAGCCACCGAAGATGAAATCAACTTTATAAATAACGCCTACACGGCTTTCGACAAGCTCGATAGCGTGCGATGCATAACACCCGCCAGGTACTAAGGAAAAGTTTGGATAGGGAAAGAACATGGAAACGAAGAAAGAATAGTCAAGATAGAGCGTCAACTTCCGACAGCATATTATTTGTGGAAACAGTGACTTGTACAACTCGGCGACGATATGCGACATGCATGCATCACCTTCGAAGAAATTCACCCAATTGATCGCTCATAAACACAAAAGGGGTGCACACAAAATCTGACTTAAGTCGACTCAGGTATCGGCTGGCTTCAACGATTTCGCATGTATGCATGTCAGTTTTCACTTACAATGGTAAACGCATTAAAGGGCATAGGCTTCTATCTTGCTACATTTACTGCAATTCCATGTGTGTTTTATTGCGCACCAGACATGTCGTCGTGATTAGAAGCCCTTCAACTAATTGCCCCATATCAGCCGTCACCCGTGGTCGCCACCACTAATGGCATGTCTCCGAGGGAACCATCCTATTATTTCAAAACGGCGTTTTCTTTTTTTAGTAATATTACTTAGTCTCCGTAGCAATACCCGGTATGAGGTCACGGGATCGAATCCCGGCCCCAGCAGCCGCATTTCGATGGAGGCGAAATGCAAAAACTCCCGTGTGCTTGCGTTGTAGTGCACGTTAAAGAGCCCCAGGTGGTCAAAATTAATCCGGAACCCTCCCCTAAGGCGTGCCTCATAATCAGAACTGGTTATGGCACGTAAAACCACAGAAAGAAGAAGAAATACCCGGTATAAATAGCCGGCGCTAGTTGCGTGGTAGTTGCGGGCAAGTTGTTGATAAAGTTATTGTCCTGTTATGCTGTTAGGCTTGTGTTCGGCGGATAGGCATCGAGGCCATGTTCGTACAACTTACAATAATGCAGAACACGTTGTTGCATTCTCTAAGCAAATTACACTGTCACAGAGCAAGAATGCCTCGCGGCTGTTTTTGTGGTTCAGAAATTCTGCGGTTATATTTACGGTCGCCCATTAAAGATCGTCCCCGACCACCATTCTTTATGCTGGCTTGTAATTCTTCGAGATCCGTCTGGTTGCGTAGCATGATGGGCTTTACGACTTCGAGAATGTGACTTTGTGGTAACTTACACAGGTGGCTGCCATCCTGCTGACGCCGATTGCCTTTCTCGCCTACCATTGACAACGACAAACTCCGATGAAGACAGCTTCAATGAGTATCTATCTGGCTACTATTACTCCTGAATTTCCCGATCTCACCGCTTTCCAACAGGAACAGCGTAACGAAGCAAGCATGAGAACTCTTTTTTTTTTTTTTGTCGCGGCCCACACTCCTAAAGCCAGTGGTCGGTTCTCTATCGTGAGGGCCTCCTGTATAAAACCAACTAATCAGCGAGTGCAGCTCGCTTCCTTCTTGTTGTGCCAGAAAGTCTCTACACTGACGTGCTATATGCCACGCATGATCACCCGACATCTGGTCATCATGGGATTCGCCTACACTCTGCAGCGGGTCCAGCTAGGAGCGCTTTTATTGGCCACAGATGCGTCACACAACAAAGCAATACGTGGTTAGCTGCGATCAATGCCAAAGCCACAAGCGACGTTCAAGTGCTCCATCCGGCCTTCTCCGCCCGCTGATTCCTCCCCATACATCCTCCGAACAAGTGGGTATCGACCTCCTGGGCCCCTTTCCACGGTCATCAATTAACAATCTATGGTCATCATCTGTGTCAATTGACCATCACGTATGTCATGCCTGTCATGCCTGTCACGTATGTCATGACAATGGCTCAGCGAAAAATATTAACACTCAAAAACCGCTGAAATGGGTTCGGACGTGGGTACTAAGTGAAAGAAACACTACAGTATGCTGGTCGAAGTCATAGTCATGAGCTTGACCCAGCAAAAATGACAATGACTGGACTGGACTGGACTGGACAAACTTTATTTGGGTCCTGCAGAACGCGCTTAGGGCGTAGTGGGCGTCTCCCACGTAGGGACCGACAGGGAATACCTGGCGGCCACTTCGTGGGCCTGCTGGACGGCTCATTGCTGGTCGGCGAGAAGCGAGCTTCTGAGGGACTTCTCCAACTTGTCCGAGGTAGAGTCGGGATGAGCGTTTCTACACTCCCAGAGCATGTGTGTGAGTGTCGCCGTGTATCCGCACGAGGGGCACGTGTCGCTGGGGTACGCGTCAGGATAGAGAACGTGGAGGTTGGCGGGGTTTGGGCATGTGTCTGTTCGTGATAAGCGTAGTGTTAGCGCCTGCGGTCTGTTGAGTTTGGGGTGTGGGGGCGGAAAGATGCGGCGTCCAAGGTAGAAGTGTTTTGTGATTTCATTATACGTAATGGGTGCATACCGGTTGGTCTCTATCTCGGCGAGGTGGGGTTGCCCTGGGACGGCGCGGTCAGTAAGCGCACGCGCTGCGTCGTGGGCGATCTCGTTGAGGTTTGGCGGGGCACCCGGCACCCGTCCGAGATGGGCGGGGAACCAGATGACGGTGTGGTGCTTGAGGGTACTCTGATCCGCGCTGCGGAGGATGTGTAACGCTTGGTCCGAGACGACACCGCGTTCGAAGGCTTTGATGGCCGGTCTGGAGTCGCTGTAGATGACATTCCGTTTGCTGTCGAGCATAGCTAGGGCTATGGCTACTTGCTCCGCTATTTCGGGCTCTCGAGTGAGGATCGTGGCGGAGTTGAGGATCCGCTGTGAGGATGAGACCGCGACCGAGGCGAAGGCTCAGTTGTTTCGATAGGCAGCGGCGTCCACGAACGACAATGGATGACAATGACTCAGCGAAAAAAGATTAACTCTCAAAAATCACTGAAATGGATTCGGACGTGGGCACTAAGTGAAGAAAACACTAAACGATTGTGCTAGAAGTCAGTCATGACCATGACTCAGCAAAAATGAGAATCACTCACCGAAAAGATATACACTCAAAAACCAATGGAATAGCTTCGGATGTCGTACTAAGAGAAGGAAAAGGCTAAAGTTTGATGGTCGAAGTCATAGTCATGAGCATGACTAAGGCATTCGCCTTAAAGTCCCTTAGGTGTAGCTAAAGGGACTCCTGAGAACTCATGACATGAATATCATGACATGCGTGTCATGTAGGTCATGAAAGAGCCACCTACGTCTTGGTGCTCTCATGGTCGTTTCCTTAACTAGGTAGGCTCCCCGCACACTGCTTCGCATAACATCGATTCCCACAGGGCGTGGGATCTGCCGGGTTTTTTTAGCTTCACTCTACCTGTGTGTTCATTATTCATTTCACATATATTGATTTCGCACATTATTTATTATTGTGTTTTTATTTTCTTCTTCATTATTACGTAAAGAATAATTTTGTTTAAAATAATCTGACTGCCCACTCATGACGTAAATGTAAGATGTCTGACTGCTCACGTTTCTGCTCACAGAATAACATTTTAATAAGTTTACCTACAGCTACTTCCTGCCGCCCAGTTCTTGGCATATTCCCTTAGTGAGTACGCGCCATAAATGGGGATCTTCATCGTCGTTACCATCACCATTATCATCACTATTATGCACGCTCCTGTGCGAAACAAGAAAGACGACGACTCCTTTCTGGACAGCTCTCGGTTCCGCAGACAGCATTCCCTGCAAAGGCCAGCCATCATCTGTGGCCCCTGGCTGCGCTTCAGCCAAGCACCGTCATTACGTGTCTACGAAGCATTCAAGGTTTCTTGGTACAGGCTGTGCACCAGCAGCAGAAGCAGCGATGGCGGTTCCCGATGTGGCCACGCATCCCAGCGTGGCGGGTGCATCGTTGAGCAGTGAGGAGCAATACTGCTACCAGCGGCGAACACGTGTTCACCCACCTTCAAACGCCTTCACGCAGTTCGCACAGGAAAAGAGGCGTTCGGTGGCCGCCAAGAACGTGAACGAACACAACCGGCGCGTTAGCAGCCGCCTGGCAAAACTGTGGCGTCCTCTCCGCGGCGCCGACAAGGAGCCCCTCCAGCCCAAGATAGTCGAAGCTGTCGCCGTCCACCGAAGGAAGTACCCGGACTACGCGCACAACCCGCGAGAGGCCCACCAGCGCAAGGAGCAGGAGCGCATTGCCAAGCAGGTTATCAGCAAGCTGAACATTGACAGTTCCTGGGACATGGAGCAGCAGCCGCTTACTTCCACAGTCGAGGCCCAACGTCGAGGCGGCCCGAAGTTCCAGCAGGAGCTGCCTTCATTGTCGCCGACGCCACGGAGCAAACACCGCGCTATCATCAGTGCTGCTCGAGTCGGCGCTTCGGGCGCCGATCAGGGAACGGTGGTTTGTATGCCGACAACCGCTGTCCCGGCCACGACCAAGGATCTGGAAGAAGAAGTGGTGCCTGTAAAAGTGGTTGCTTTAAGAGCGTTGGCTGAATTGTTGAAGAGGCAGCCGCCACACTTCCGCAATTATGCTGAGCTCACCTTGATCAAGATCTTCGGAACATTGAAGCAGCCTGAAAAAGAAGTGAACTGTGCTGCCGAGCTGTGTTCTATGGAAGCTGTGCCTGCGCTACACCCCGAGCAAACAATGCGGCTCCTGCACTCGCTCATTGGGGAATCCGATGACCAAGACGTTGTCATCGCTGTCATCAAGGTCATGTGCCGACTAGTAGAAGTGACTCAAAGGATAATTGTGGAGCAGCTGCCTCAGATAATAGCTGCCTCTCTGAAGGGGTATGATCACAGCGAAAGTTCTGTACGGAAGGCGGCAGTATTTGGCATGGTGACGCTGCATGGCGTTGTCGGCTATGAATTGATGAAGCCACAGTTGGCTTCCCTTACGGGATGCAAGAGGGCACAGGGCAACAGCACCAGAAGCACACCTGGCTTCCCTACAAATACAGCATGTTCCTCCGGCAATCGCTAAAGTGAGGGGAGGGGGTTGCCCAAGCAGCACCTCCTAAGCCAATGCTTCCCTTTGGGCTGCCACCATTGCTTCGCTGCTGCTTTTCGAAAAACTGTGGCCTATGCTGAGCTTTAGTTGTTGCCTACAACGGTGCCCTACAACGTGCCCGGCTGCTGCAGACATCAGCCACCGTCATTGCATGAGGAGAACAAAGAAAGTGCCGTGGGTACAGCGGTTCTTACGTTCCATGAGGCCACTGAAAACTGTTCCCTTATCTACGGTCACCGTATACGAATTTGCCCGAGTGCAGGGCTTTGCCTCCATGCCCTTGCATTGGAATTCAACTCACAGGGTTTTTTTGCGTATTTTTTCTTTTCTAAAACAATCTTTAGACTAGCCGCGCCCACCACCCGGCATCGATGTGCCCAGTTTAACACCGCCCTCCTTTACTACCGTTTTGAAATGTTGAGACGCGATCCAGCCTCTTTCTGCGACGAGACGTGACCGCGCAATGCCACAGGATGTCGCTGTATGGGATGAAAGGCGGAGTGGACGGCGGCGGTTGGAGCCTTTGTCGATGCATCAAGTAAAAAGTACCTCTTTATTACGTAATAAAAATCCTATTATAGGCTCAGCGCACGAGTGTCACTTTTCAAGAAGTGATGACATTAAACATTCAATATTTCAGAGTTCGTAAGAATGTGCAATTAAAATTAAACTAGTTAGCTTTCTCAATGCAATGATATACCGTACGGCTGTCAAAACACATTATTGTTTGGCCGGACGTAACTATGGCCCAAGTATATTATTTTTAAAAAATTGTGCAGATCCGATGCATAGTGAAAACATTTGTTATACGAATCATTTTGCAGGTACCTGGTAGTCGAGGATTGGTTGGGATTCCGCAAAACTATTCCAGGTGGACCAAGGTGTTCCTACACAATTGAGTAGTTGTGTTTGTGGGTCGCCAGCATACGACAGGGCGATTGTTGGGGGTACAGGAACGCTAACGAGAGGAATTCAGATTGTGACGTCATCTGCGACTACGTGGTATACAATAGTGGATACATATGGCTGTTCCATGTGGTTTACTCTATAGCCACGATGACATTCTACTTCGGTGAAGAAATGTTAAAGCTTTTTTTACTTGGGCGATCATGGTACAACGTCGCGCCGTTTCTACTTATGGTAAGCTGCGATGAGAAAATTACAGTTCAAAGTGGGCTGGACATGGCGATAGTGCAGTCAGACGGCGCCTCAAAGCGCGAACTGTTACAAGGAAAGAAGACAAAAAAAAAAGAAGACACCATCTTCCCGTAGGGGAACCCTGAGTAGTATGCGAAGCAGCCATGGGGTTGACTCAAGTTCCCATTAGTTTTCAGTTCGTCGTTTCCGTTAGGTTGAGGTACGTAGCTACCGTCATATTTACCGTGCGTTGCGGGAGGAGAATGAGAGGAGCGGAGCGCACGCGCGCGTCATTATTGACCCTTTTCGCGGCGATCCCGTGGGCGCTGCCATGTTTAATCACGTGGTGACGCGTCCATTGCTTGCCTCAACTGCCTCCGTTGCCTCCTTGTTTACAATGGAACTGTATGACGCCGGCGCGGCTTAGAAAACCTATGTTTTGAGAGATATCGTAAACGGTGACAGGGTGAACGACACGAAGCTTTGATCGCAGCTTCAGAGGACATGCAAAAGCGCTTTCAGAGCTGATTAACCTATGTTCAAACGGCGCAAGCAGCGTATATTGTGCTTGTTCTAAAAGCGGGTACAAATATGTATTTCAAGCTATCCAAACATTCCGCTCATGAATTGAATCAGGATTAGTGTGTTTTGCTCTGTGTACTTTATTTGGCAAATATTTTGAAGCAGCGGCTTGTCAGTTTCTGACACAGTGAAGTTCCTCGGTGCGGCCACTATCTGATTCTTTTCTGCCTAATTGCTCGCGGGTGCGCTCAGTTCCGATAGATTTGTTCTTGCTGCGCACAAGGCTTGAAACTTAGCTGTTCTGCACAGTTCAATACCTTGTAGCAAATATATATTACAGCTAGTAACTCGCTTATTCTTGTGTACCGTCACGAAACATTCAGCTTCGACCATTCGTGCGCCATAGGTATAGTCCGTCATTTATTGTGCGTATACAGTGCGCATATATTCAAGTGTGTGCCCATTCACTTATTCTTGATACGTCGGCGATAGAGTGGGCGTAAGTTTTCCTGACATTTGGGACAGGTGTGTATAGATAACGTGCTGAAACTTACTATGACAGGAAGCGGCGCTACTCCCTTTCTCATTGTTTAATGAGTGGTACTCACTCTTGCCGACTTTCTGGGGATGAAGCCCTTTCTTTGAAGGTTAGCGATACTAGGCTGCCGGATGAGCAAATTTCTGTATCCTCGAGGAAAGCCGTACATCACGAAGTGCCGGTACCACGGTCGGACAGTTGCAGCAGCGGTCCGCAATCTTGGTCACACAGATTCATCCTATTCCTTAACACGCCAGTCACTATTTCTGCAGCCAACTACTGCACACGTCTTCAATCCACATGATTCAATCTAGCATGATTGGAGCATAGTGTGTTAGCGAAAACTAAGTTGCATGTCCGACAGCTGATCGCAGAGAAGCAAGGCAGAAGCGGTAATGGTTTCGTATTCATGCGCGGTCACTGATGAGAGTTTTGGCGCGCCGCCGTGAGCTCCATCTCATTTCTCTAAAACAAACTGCTCCGCGAAAAGGATCAATACCGCGAGCTACAGTGCCCCCCCCCCCCCCCCCAACGGAGTGTGCAGCGCCTACCGTCGCGCCTCTAACAGGCTCCATAGGTCGGCGCACTCACTCATGAGTGCACTCACTCACACTCACTCGCACTCATTTCAAAGGCGTGAGTGCGAGTGCGAGTGAGTGCCACTGAGTGTGAGTGCAGGTGAGTGCGAGTGCGAGTGAGTGCCACTGAGTGTGAGTGCAGGTGAGTGCGAGTGCGAGTGAGTGTCACTGAGTGTGAGTGCAGGTGAGTGCGAATACGAGTGAGTGCCAGTGAGTGTGAGTGCAGGTGAGTGCGAGTGCGAGTGAGTGCCAGTGAGTGTGAGTGCAGGTGAGTGCGAGTGAGTGCCTGTGAGTGTGAGTGGAGGTGAGTGCGAGTGAGTGCCAGTGAATGTGAGTGCAGGTGAGTGCGAGTGCGAGTGAGTGCCAGTGAGTCTGAGTGGAGGTGAGTGCGAGTGCGAGTGAGTGCCTGTGAGTGTGAGTGGAGGTGAGTGCGAGTGAGTGCCAGTGAATGTGAGTGCAGGTGAGTGCGAGTGCGAGTGAGTGCCACTGAGTGTGAGTGCAGGTGAGGGCGAATGCGAGTGAGTGCCAGTGAGTGTGAGTGCAGGTGAGTGCGAGTGAGTGCCAGTGAATGTGAGTGCAGGTGAGTGCGAGTCTGAGTGAGTGCCTGTGAGTGTGAGTGGAGGTGAGTGCGAGTGAGTGCCACTGAGTGTGAGTGCAGGTGAGTGCGAGTGCGAGTGAGTGCCAGTGAGTGTGAGTGCAGGTGAGTGCGAGTGCGAGTGAGTGCCTGTGAGTGTGAGTGGAGGTGAGTGCGAGTGAGTGCCAGTGAATGTGAGTGCAGGTGAGTGCGAGTGAGAGTGAGTGCCAGTGAGTGTGAGTGCAGGTGAGTGCGAGTGCGAGTGAGTGCCTGTGAGTGTGAGTGGAGGTGAGTGGAGGTGAGTGCGAGTGAGTGCCAGTGAATGTGAGTGCAGGTGAGTGCGAGTGCGAGTGAGTGCCTGTGAGTGTGAGTGGAGGTGAGTGCGAGTGCGAGTGAGTGCCAGGGAGTGTGAGTGCAGGTGAGTGCGAGTGCAAGTCAGTGTCAGTGAGTGTGAGTCGAGGTGAGTGCGAATGCGAGTGAGTGCCAGTGAGTGCGAGTGGAAGTGAGTGCGAGTAAGTGCCAGTGGCTGTGAGTGGAAGTGAGTGCGAGTGCGCGTGAGTGCCAGTGAGTGTGAGTGGGAGTGGGAGTGAGAGTGAGTGCCAGTGAGTGTGAGTGGAGGTGAGAGCCAATGAGTGTGAGTGGAAGTGAGTCTGAACGTGGTGAGTGCCTGTGAGTGTGAGTGGAGCTGAGTGTGAACGTGACTGAGTGCTGTGAGTGTGAACGGGGTGAGTGCTTCTGGGTGTGTAGAGGTGAGTGTGAACGTGACTGTGAGTGCAGATGAGTGTGAACATGAGTGAGTGGTTGTGAGTGGAGGTGAGTGTGAACGTGGTGAGTGCTTGAACGATAAGCAGAGGTGATATCGGGTCACCTTGCTTGCGGAAAAATTTAGGCACGTTGTGTGGACAAGCTCACTCGCGGTGATGACTTATCGCACTAGCAGATTGTGCACGCCAAGATAGAAACCACTCACTAAGGTCGTAATAATCCAAGGATCAGGCATGAGTGAGACAATGTATAATGAGATGAGCGGATATATTATATTGCGATAGCAATTATATGGACACTCCAAGCGAACTTCTGCCGTGATCGTGGACGTCGTTGTGAGGTTCCGTATAAAGTCCAAACACGGTAAAATCGTCGCAGCGTGCCGGCGGTACGCTGCGTGTGCGAGTGCAAGCTTGGGAGGGTCAGCCGATACTTGCTGCTCAATCTCGCGCTCTCGAGGGCAAACGCAGGACGGAAGGGCGCTGCTTCAGTCGCGCGTCAGACATTAGGGGGGGGGGGGGGGGGGGCGTCTTGCTCTGGCGGCGGCCGTGTGGGTGTCGTATCTCGACAGCGATCTGCGACGTGGAAAAAGGGCGCGCGCGCGCCTCTCCTTCAAAGCGATTTGCGCCGTGAACTATAATAACTAGAGCCGGTAACTTCGTATGCGCCGTGTTTTCGACGTTTAGTTCGCTTTGAAGCGAGAGGCGGCACGAAGGTGAATTCGCTTGCAGCTGTGGCGGCGCCTCCTTACTCCAGCGTTCTGACAGCGAGTTTCCGCGGTCATCGAGCGAGATGCGTTCATGTTTACCTGTTCGCGCGTGACACCGTACTTGTCTATTTAGTTAGTAGGCGAATGTTTACAAGTTTAAACGGCCCATTAAACTACTATCATTGCTTCGTATAGCTCTACTAATTTGCTATCGCAATCGAAGCTTCGCCTTTCGGGCGAAACTGCGACATTTTCTTAAGTACACCAGGGAATTTGTATGGGCTGTAGCGCTGATGGCAGACGTATCCAAATCATGACCGAAAATTTTGCCATGACTTCCACAGAGTGAAGACGTTTAATACCGTGTGATTTGCTACAGCTTCGCTGGTCATCCGCCTTCAGAGGGTGGAATGGCTCCTCATTTTCTTCCTGCTTCCCTCTTAAACGTACATGTACAGGCTCCTTATATAAACAGGCAGAGCGGAAGATGGACTAGCCAAGTTAGCACAGAGTAACAGACACGCACGCTCGCATACACGGAGAAAAATCGAAGATGCAATGATAGATACCGCTTTGTTCTCCCTTTTGGGTTTGTTTCGGCTTTAAATGGTTGACTAAGTATACGGACAGTCAATCTCTTCCTCTATTTCCCGATATCTTGGCTCAATCCGACCGAAGGGGAGCTTAGTGAGCATGGGCGGCAAGCATGCACACGTCTAATGTTAATGACAGAGAGATGGACAGAGAGAGGTTGGGGATGACGTCAATGTGTATGTCACCATGCATAAATTGAAACGAAAACTTTAGTCGTGCAAGTGTTGCTCTACTTTGCAGTGTTAATAAACCAGCTTTCTTTAATAATTCAGTCAATAAATCCGTTAACTTGTATTTATTGAAACATAACATTATTGCCTTCCTCTGCACCCCTTCCATTCTTGCAATGAGTTATTTTGTGTACGGAATATTGGCGTGCTCCAGCACTGTTCGAACAAGCATTTTTTAGGCCAGCAAATCTTATCTGGGGGCGCAAGACGAAGCTGTCTTCTCAGAAAGAAGAGTCGGTTTAGTGTTCAGTATGTACATTGATTTCCACTTGAGTTTATTTTGTTAACATGGCGTTCCCATCGGAGAGCGTATGTTAAAGGGACACTTAAATATTTACGCTGAAATGCACAAGTGACAGGTGTGTTATTAATAATGTAAGTAAACTCAGATATCTGTTTCTTTCTTACTGTTAGCGTTACAGATTTTTCGGCATTTAGAGTCATCTGCCACTCCTGACACCAAGAAAAGGCAGAATTTTGTATATAGTGATTATCACTGTGATTAATTTCGCGGTACGAAATATAATAGTCAGCGAATAGACGGATGTTACCATGTAATCGGGAAGGCAAATCTTTTATGTATATTAAAAATAAACCTGAATCCAAAACACTGCCTTGGCGCACTCCCGATGCAACAGGTGCTAAATTGGAAGCTTCGTTATGAATATACACGAATTGTGAGCGGTATAGATCGGCATAGTGACTTATGAGTGCAGTCACTCACACTCGCACTCAATTGAAAGGGCTGAGGGCGTGTGAGTGCAAGTGAGTGTGAGCGTGAGTGGAGGTGAGTGCGAGTGAGTGTCAGTGAATGCGAGTGTGAGTGCGAGTGCGAGCGAGTGCCATTGAGTGTGAGTGCAGGTGAGTGCGAGTGAGTGCCAGTGAGTGTGAGTGCGAGTGAGTGCCAGTGAGTGCCAGTGAATGTGAGTGTAAGTGAATGCGAGTGCGAGCGAGTACCAGTGAGTGTGAGTGCAGGTGAGTACGAGTGAGTGCCAGTGAGTGTGAGTGCAGGTGAGTGCGAGTGAGTGCCAGTGATTGTGAGTGCAGCTGAGTGCGAGTGCGAGTGAGTGCCAGAGAGTGTGAGTGCAGGTGAGTGCGAGTGAGTGCCAGTGAGTGTGAGTGCAGGTGAGTGCGAGTGCGAGTGAGTACCAGTGATTGTGAGTGCAGGTGCGTAAGAGTGCGAGTGAGTGCCAGTGAGTGTGAGTGCAGATGAGTGCGAGTGTGAGCGAGTGCCAGTGAGTGAGAGTGCAGGTGAGTGCGAGTGCGAGTGAGTACCAGTCAGTGTGAGTGCAGGTGAGTGCGAGTGCGAGTGAGTGCCTGTGAGTGTGAGTGGAGATGAGTGCGAGTGCGAGTGAGCGCCATTGAGTGTGAGTGGAAGTGAATGCGAGTGCAAGTGAGTGCTGTGAGTGTGAGTGCAGGTGAGTGCGAGTGCGAGTGAGTGCCAGTGAGTGTGAGTGCAGGTGAGTGCGAGTGAGTGCCAGTGAGTGTGAGTGCAGGTGAGTGCGAGTGCGAGTGATTGCCAGTGAGTGTGAGTGCAGGTGAGTGCGAGTGAGTACCAGTGATTGTGAGTGCAGGTGAGTGAGAATGCGAGTGAGTGCCAGTGAGTGTGAGTGCAGATGAGTGCGAGTGCGAGTGAGTGCCAATGAGTGTGAGTGCAGGTGAGTGCGAGTGCGAGTGAGTACCAGTGAGTGTGAGTGCAGGTGAGTGCGAGTGAGTGCCTGTGAGTGTGAGTGGAGGTGAGTGCGAGTGCGAGTGAGCGCCAGTGAGTGTGAGTGGAAGTGAGCGCGAGTGCAAGTGAGTGCTGTGAGTGTGAGTGGAGGTGAGTGTGAACGTGAGTGAGTGTGGGGCCTGGAAAAAATTATGGTAAGTGAGTGTGAGTTAGTGTAATCCCACACTGCCGACCGATGCTCTAACCTAAGCTGCTTCACATTATCGCGCGCGGAGCCGCAGGTGTTGCCATTCGTTTCGCAATCCGGAGAGGAGAGGAGGAATGCCGAGAGGAGAGGAGATGAGACAAGGAGAGGAGAGGACGGGGACGAGGATGCGCATGAAAACCGAGAGGAGAGAAGATGAGACAAGGCGAGGAGAGGAGGGGGAGGAGGGTGCGCATGCGCCGTAGGGGTGTGGATGCCGCACGGCGGAGGGAGGGAGTGACATAGCCCCGACCATAAGATGCTTTGCATCTAAATGTAGCACGGGGTGCACTATATATAGTTGAGAGTGTCAAACAGCTGGCCGGCTTTGGAACGCGAGAAGCATGCGTGCAATCTTGGCTATCAGGAAAGAAAAAAAATGTCCCCGCCTAAGCACTCCGTACAAAGGGTTAACCAGCGATGCTGAAACGTGTGGCACCGGTGTTTATCACTGGGTTAATCCCGACGGTTCATTAAACGACGGCTTGGTAGGCTGCCGGATCCTCGGTACGCAGTTGCTGCTTGCGCTCGGCCACCCGGGCCTGGTTTTGTGCCCGGACTGCAACATCGGCACGGCGAACACCAGCTCTCTCACGATGCTGTTGTCGGCGCTGTTCTTCGTAAGCTGCCTGCTGTTCGGGACTTCGTACGATGCGTGGCCGACCCATGTTAAGTCGGAGAGCAACTGCTGCACGCGCGCTCGGCTGCGACGGAGAGAACAACGTCATTGAGGGTGCAGCCAATGACGCGCCTCTCTTTCTCTTTTACGTGTGGTAAGGTTACTTCAAGGACGCGTTACAGGTCCCGGAGTCCACAAAGGTATGCGCTCGGACCCTTTCTGCACTATCACCAGGATCGGCCCCCATTTATGCGTACATCGGACGAACGGATGTTGGTTTTGCCCAACGTTACTAGACTAGCTAGTCTAGTCCAGTAACCACTACCATTACCGCTTATGCCTTGCTTCCGCGCAATCAGCTGTCAGAAATGCTAATGAGTTTTCGCTAACGCACTGTGCTACAATCATGCTGGATTAAATCATGTGGATGGGGAAGACATGTGCAATAGTAGGCTGCAAAAATAGTGACTGACATATAAAGGAATGTAATGAATTGCAACAAAGTTCGCGGACCGCTGCTGCAACTTCGAGTTAGGGATTTCTTAGAGGATACAGAAATTTGCTCATCCGCCAGCGTTGTATCGCTAACATTCAAAGAAAGGACTTCAGTCCCGGAACGTCAGCAAGAGTGAGTACCACTCGTTAAACAATGACCAAGAGAGTAGTGTCGTTTCCTGTCATAGTAAGTTTCGCACTGAGTGTCTGCACACATCTACCGCAACTGGCACGGAAACTTACGTCCACTCTATCACCAACATGTCAAGAATAAGTGAATGGACGCACACTTGAATATATGCACATTATATACGCACAATAAATCCCAGACTACACCGATAGCGAGCGAATGGTCGAAGCTGAATATTTCGTTACGGTCCACAAGAGTTAGCAAGTTACTAGCAGAAAATAATCACATAGTGACCGCACCGAGGAAGTTTACTGAGTCAGAGACGTGACAAGCCGCTGGTTTAAATTGTTTGCCAAACAAAGAACGAACAGCAAAATACACTAATCCTGATTCAATTCATGAGCAGATTGTTTGGATAGCTTGGAATACATATTTAGCCCCGCTTTTTGTGTGGGCGTCAAAATCGGAAGTATTGGCGTCTACGTTAATATCCACAATCAAATTTGAACTGCGCGCCATGGTGACGTTCAGTAGGAGGAGCGTTGTGCCCCCGCCCCACTCGTCCGTGGCCTTCGCAGTGCAAGGCATTGAAGAAGGAACGGAAGCCCCGCGAAGGTCGTGTTTTATTGCGAATAACCCCGCTTCTGCTGAATGCGCTGAAGTACTTTTTGCGGCGAAGTATTTCTGAAATAGCGCGTTTTAACTTCAAATGCATTTCTCCACTTCGATAAAAAGGGGTTCAGGGCTCCTTTAACGGCCTCGTGAATAACTACAGCCGATCATGAGATGAGTCGCGGCCGTTGTGTGGTTTGAAGCATTTGGGGCTATATACATCGATGCAGGGGCTTTCGAATCGATAGCGTCAACGGTTTATCATGCTAACGTGGAGCATCTACGACACCAATAGGCGAAGTAAGAAGTCGCCAACAGTCACCGCTCGTGAGCAGGTTTTTTTCGAGCCGCGTTGTTCGTCTAACCGATGAAGTCGTACGAAAGGGCACCGGTCTTCCGTCGCATGCTAATTTGAAACGAAATAACAGTCCTCCAACGGTCATGCAACATCTTTTCAAGTATTGCTTCGTGGATATTCTTCAAAATATTCCACGATCGCGTTTGTTTATTTGCATTCACATTTCGTGTTTCTCATCTGGAATGTCTACACAGTTTACATAGCATAACAGCTAGCAAGAAAAGAACGTATTTGTGGCCGAGTGTCGGCAGTGCTCTCGTGGATATACTTCTTCTCCCTTCATCCCTTTTTTTTGTATATTTCATTTTTCCTTTGGTGGGTACCGCAGTTGGATATCAACACTGCATTAAATTTTCCTTGCCAATGTGTTGCGTATGATTATAAACGCCGTTGTCGTTGCTGTTCTGTGTGTCGTATTTACTGCGACCGTGCGTCAAAGTTGCGTCGTATTTCTTCCTATGAAAAATAGAAAAGAACACAACGACACCTGTTAATAATAGTTGTCGGCCAAGTACAAACTCAACGCCTGTTTAGACGACGTGTATTGCAGTGGCGTACCAACTATTTTTGGAGTGGGAGGGGGGGGGGCAATCCACCTTTCTCTCGCTCTATATATATATATATATATATATATATATATATATATATATACTTCACAACTCTAATATAAGCAAACGTGAACTGAACCAATTACCCAGACGTTTCATTTGGGATAATGTCCGTGCAGCTGAAGGAGCACAGTGAATTTTCCAGCAGGGTATAGAAGGCTTCAGCTACACAAATGTATTTACTATCAGATGCGCGAATATTCGAAGGTTAGAAAACGAATAGTTGGTGTGTAATATTTTATCAGTACTCGAAAATTAATCATTCTGTATTTTCGAATATCAAGACTAACCAAATGTTTTGCAACAACCGACTGCTAAAATCGGGTTACTGTTCTCCGCCCACTGAACGAACAAAGTATCGCAAATTATCATAATTGTCAGAGGTAAAACAGCGACAAAGCTTTTCAAGCAATGCAGAAACGAGATTGGTAACGTAGCTTTGTTTCCGGTTTTGCGGTGGAAGTGTGGCGCTGACTAACACTCCCTGGGTTAGACCTGGTACACGTACATAAATACCCAAGAATGCACGGACGTGGGAGCTGCCGTCGCCGTAGCACAATTGGTAGCGAAACGCGGGCGTATTGCGGAGGTTGTGGTTTCGTCTCTCATGGTCCGCAAGTTATTTTTTCCTCCATTTCCCTGTAGCTTCTCATTTTTACATTTCAATTAAAAACTACAAATGATTCCACCTATGCTATCTTCTTCATTGTCTGTCTGTTTCATATGGTTCTGCCTAGCAAATATGTGCGAGCGTTCTTACAAAAACGGTATCTTTTACGTTACAATCAGGGATGTTTTCCTTGTAACAGGCGCTTTGTTGTGCCTGGCTACTAATTTGTTGTGTTTATTTTGCATAACTTCTGATAATGTTTGAACTGTTTATTTTGCGTATTGCCTGTCATTCTTGGAAAGATTGTTTGCCACCAGGTGCTAAAGGTGTCTAGTTGGTATTCGTGTAGTTCCTTTCATTACGGCTGTAGTAATCTTGTGTTTAAAACGATCCTAGTTGTCCTGATGGTTCACTGTGTAATGAGCACAACCGTGTTCCTAATTATATCGAAAAAAATATTCCTGCTGTAAACATGAGTGTCTGCGTTTGTCTATTTGATATTCCATTCGTATTCGAAAAAGTCGATATTCGGTCGCCCACCTCTAATGTTTACATAAGGGATTATGACAGCTTAAGTTTTTTTATTACCTTCAAATTCGATGGTTACAAATACAACCCGATTCAAAAGAATACAAGCAACGTACTTTTCCGAACATAACTATTCACTCAGTCTACGTATTATCCCAAAATTTGTTGTGCTTCTCGGTGTTCGTGGCAGCCAAACTAGATCATGTGGAATGCGCTTGGCCGAATGTTGTTGACAGGGCGATTACACATACTCGAGCTTTGTACAGATCAAATACAACATTTTCGCCCTCGATCTACCTGAAAGCCGCCGTGAAGTGCTCATTGGCCCGAAAGCCGCGAGAAACGGAAGCGATTTGTTTAGACGCGCGTGAACGAGCTAAGCCGTTCCGATATTTACGCCCTTTTTACGCAGTCGATATGTCGTATTCGTCCGCTGTGTTCTTAATCTGAACACAAAATTTATGCCATTTGGATTTGGTACATCCAAATGACATGCTCGCGCACGCCTACCAATCAACTGCATTTAGAGACACCGCTGAACGTGCAGCGTTTAAACGCACACAAATATGATTTATAAATAATAAAGAAACTTCAATTTTGCGAGCACTGTGACGGCTGTGATGACTACTGGGCTATGAAGCACAATCACAATGTGAAGGCAACCGTTGGATAATCATGGTCACGGACCCCAGGTGTCGTACAGCGAGTTTCGGTCACTCAAATGCAGCTTTAGACTATTAAACTGCGTTCTAGAAGGTAATTTTTCAGGCAACCTTTCCAACTTGCAAGTCTTCTAAATATCACCAAACATTCATTCAAGTCACTAAAAGAAAAGTCGCTGACTGCTAAATAGAAATCTTTGCCGTAAACAGACGAAAAATTCACTATAGCTATAGCGACACACACTATAGTGTGTGTGTGTGTGTGTGTGTGTCTGTGTGTGTGTGTGTGTGTGTGTAATGGGGAGCGGGCGCAACTGGCCTGCGTTGCCCTTTCACTTCTCACTAAGAGGGGAGGGGTCCATGCCTTCCCAGCCCACCAGTAGATACGCCTATGACACGCGTGGTGATTCGCACGGACAGGTTAATATGAACACATCTCACTAGCTGACTTCGAGCACTCGCTGTCACAACACTAGCGTGATAAAGAGCGCTGGAATCGAGAAGCGAATGCTTCGTGCTGCCTCCAGTTTCATCGCGAGAACAGCTTTCAAAACCAAATAAACGAAAGCAGTCTTGAAAGTACTGGGAACCGTAATTCCACTATTGAGGTTGCTAGTACGACAGGCCAAGTCACCCGAATGAATGCCTATATCAAGTTTTGAAACAGTACTCGAGGCGTGCAGAGGTGAGGAAATTTACCAGCTGGAACTGAGTAGACCCTGGGTGCTATAACGGCGATGGGCGCCCTGAAGGACCAATGTCACCGCGACTCCTAGTGAAGCTGGTGAAGAGGCCAAACCCCCATTCTTGGGGCATCAAGCGGCTCTCTGTAGATTCGAGGGACCTTGGTCGGGACTCCAGGCGCCGTATTCCCGGCTTTCAACTTTAAAAAAAAAGGGGGGGGGGGTGGAGGCAAATGGCCGACTTTGCCCTCCCCCCTGCACGGCATATGGGGCCAGATTCACAATGGCTTTCTTTCATGAGTTCGCTTTGCCATTGGCTGGCCACCACCGCTAATGGTATGTCTGGCATCCTGATTGTCCAACATTTTTTCTTACGAAAAATTCTAGCGTTAGAAGTTTTTGTGAATTCGGGTCATGCTGTATTGACAAATAAATGTAGTAGGTGCTCTTCATTGTCTATGTGGCTTGCTCGCGGTAATGCAAGGTTAGGTGGTTATCCGTTAGGTGGTGTCCAACTTAATAAAATTGCTAAAAATAGCTGCGTGTTTATTAGACGGTGCATGGATTCCACGATTGCTATCCCGCGGTTGCCACGTACAGCGCAATACGAGGCTATCACTGAGCCTTTCCTTTTGGGACGCAGTAATTTCGTCGTTGGTTCCATAGCTAGTAGACCGATTCTGGTAACGTTCATTCGCCCGAAAGCGGAAGGCACTGCACCCCAGACTAAATGCATCGAAATAGCAGAGTTCGATCTACTGAAATGAATTTAGAGCGGAATAGGCTTGGTAGCCATCTGAGAAATTACAACTGGCATAATTTACAGCACGTCGACATTGAACAACTAGTTCTGGAGAAACAGGTGGTGTCCAAATCGCAACTCCTGCGACAGTTCTCGTGGAGTAGCGGAAACCAGTCTCGAAGGCTATGCGTTTATGTTTTGAAAGCACCGAAAGCAAATTGGAGGGCGATAAACACTGCATGGTTGCCATTATCATTTATTCTGCAAAACATAGGAAGGTAGCGTAATTTGGACACTACATATTACTGATAGAGCTTGCCGCAAATGCAAGGGCTCAAACAAAGAAAAAAAGAAGAAGAAACGTCACAGGCTTGCGCGGCACACACAGCACAGTCACAGTGTAAGCTGGTGGTGCAGCTCAAGAGTAGCTCCAATTTGGGCACCGAGCACAACAGGGTCTTCGCGCCAGTCTGTTCGCCTCGTTTTGACGAGAACGATCTGAACTGTGCGCCCGGCGTCGACGGCGAGCTGCGGCTTGTAATGCTCTCTGCACAGCAGTCGGCTGAGCACGGCGCGTTTGCAGGCACCTTAAGGTGGCGGTCCCACTCCAGCGGCACGCGCTCGGTATTTTAGTCATTGTTTGCGGACGCACTGTGCTTCCTGGGCTCATTGGACAAATGTGAACTTTATTACGTTAGAAACCTTGCTTTCTGCGCTTTCCAATGACACCTAGTATTATCGCCTAGCCTGAAGCGTTACCTAACGGTAGTCAAAACAGTGGGAGCAAAAAACGGCGTTTTTGCTTATCCTCCGCTGTACTGCCTTTCCGACTAAAATGTTCAACATAACAAAATGAAATTTGCTGTGTCTTTAAATGAAATGTTATACAAGGTTTCTATGAAGAGAAAATGCGTGTAAAGCGATTAGAAATTTATATAGGCGACAATAAAAATGGGCAATACTACAAAAGTTTATGAATGCATATATATTTTTCTTTTAAACTCCTGACAACAATATTTAGTAGTTTTCTAGGCTACAGTGTACTTATCATCTATGCAAAGTTGTTTTGTGTTCTAATGAACAGTTCGTGAGGTATTATTACTTACATTGGGCAATTTATGACTATCTTGGTCACGCATTACCGGCGGCGGGACAAAACTATTCTCGAGCTGAAACTCTGAAATATTCAATAATCAAGCAGTAAGCCCTTATCTCAAATTCTATGAAGAGAAAATTGGCTTATGGTAATTAGGGAATCTACAGCGGAGTAGTGAATTTAGCTAATTTATCTGCTTACCAGGTCCGTGCAAATTGACATTATTTTTCATGTACACGCTAATTCACAATTGTTGCACATTACTATAACCATAGAGTGTCATGTAATTACTAGCACTCACGAGTTTTACTAAGCAGTGCTTGAAACAGAAGATTTTAAATAAATAATAAATCTGACAGGCGATTTTCGGTGGTGGCGCCATCTGTGCAAAAAGATATCAAGCTGTTTCACGTCAGTTTCAACGTTTGTCAAATGTGGCACCACTAAACATTACAAAGCGGGCAAAACGCGGAGGGAATTTATTCTTCAGGTTTGAGTGTTTGGCTCACTCTAGTGCACATGTGTCTGCAACCCCGCCTTCAATGTAGTCCTCCATGAGTTTACTAACTTGTGGCTGCGGGGAGAAAAACAAAGAGAGAAAGCGCGGTGCACGGTACATCATGAGTGCATGCCAGATAGCCAGCAGGTTAGGCTATTGTGCCATTGTGCCAAGGAGAATTGCAAATTGCCCTCGCCCCCTCTATTTTGCAGGCTTGTACGACGATATCGGGAAACTTGCTTTCCCCATCCCCTGAGGTGCGACGTGTGTGGCTGGGTACTGTGTTTGACTATTGTACGCGACGCCGGTGGAACGATAGCATTAGAAGCAAACAATGAGCGAGCCTGCAGCGAAAAGTGCTGATGGGTGCGTGACCTGCTGCATTTCAAGCCGCGTGCTACTAAGCAAATGTCACGTGTTCAGACGCGCAGTGAGGTTTTTAAACACGTGATTTCCAGTAGGTGCTTTTTTCGTTGAAAGATATATCGTATTTATCCGCGTAATCATCACACTCGCATAGTGGTCCCACCACCACTTACGTTTTTTAGTGATCATCGTACACTTGAAAATCACTGTAGTGACTGCAGTTTGCTTGTTGTAGTGCATGGCATCCGACCGAGCAGAGATTTCTGGCATTTCTTTTCCGCCATTGTATGCACAACAGTGTGCACAACAGAATACAGTCTCACATGCGCTCGAAAGTCTCGGAATTCAGCAGACAAAATTTGAGAGAGGGATATAAAAGAAAGCATGGACAGCGCGAAAAAGGCAGACAACACGTGCACAATTTACACTATATAGATTGATAACTATAAGAAGTACTTCTCGCAAATAATTTGTTTGTGCAGTCCCTGCTTGTGTTGATCATGTGATCTTATGCCCTAGGCTAATGTGAGGACTTGGTATTGGACGCCTGTGTCACGAAAACGGCTGTCGGCGAAACATGCACAACTTTTCAGGGCTGCGCGCAAGGCTGTGCGCGAGTGCTTGCGATGGCCATCGTAATCATAACGCTGGCGCGATGAGCGCGTGTGAATTTCCTAAAGCAAACGTTCTGTGCAACCGCTTCATTTACCATTCCACTGTGCCGCAGCTCTGGGACTCGAATGACGTGATCTCCAAAACTATTCGCGCGGGCTCTCTAGCGGGTGCGCCATCGAACCCGTGACAGCGCGATTATGCTCGCAATTTCTACCCCAATAAAGCAGCCTAGCCACGTGTACTATGCTGTCTATTTGATAGGGGCCCGGGAATAATAAGTTTTGTCACTGAATCGAATACAGCCAAAGAAAAATCGACTCGAATAATGACTATGCGATTCGAAAACCGAATTGAACAGGACATTATTTGATTCTTCAGAGTAATTAATATTCGCACACCCCTACTAGTATTTCCTTTCCGGAAAACTTATCTCCACTGTGCACCTGCAACTTACAAATTTATAGCTGCTGTTCCGTGACAGAGTTCTACGACTACCAGGCCCGTAGCCAGGGAGGTCAGGGAGGTCGACTACCAGGCCCGTAGTCAACGACACTCAAGGTTCTGCAGTGAGCACTGGTCTACAGGTCATCTGCCGGGACGGCTTTCGAAGCAGCGGCCCGCACTCACCTGACAGCCATGCCAAAAGCGGCAGTGACGAACCACTAATTACCACCATCATCCGCATTGACGATTTTACAAAGTTTGACCGAGCTATTGTTGAAAGTATCAGTGGGGAGAAAGCCACGTCGGGAAATAGGCATCAGGTCAAGCGGCACATGCGATCGAAACAAAACTGGTGTCAACCGTGCCCTTGGACAGGGGGTAGCTTACGAAAGCACTGCTACTTCTACGAACAGTAGGGCCTCGACCCCCGGCTGTTCCACGCGACCTAACAGTGCCGGTGTGAGGGGCCGGTGACAAGCTTTCTCGAGAAATTACTCCACAAACGGTCTTCTTTTTTCTTTTTACTTAGTCGCTCTGTTGTAAATATTTTGTTGTTACTCTATACTAACCTTTACCCCTACTCCTTTACCGCCACCTCTCCTCCACTGGTGAGCGCTGTTCAGGCGTCAGCAGACTACGCTACACAGTTACGGCGGTCCGTAGCAATTTCCTTCCCTTTCCTTTATTTATCTTTATAGGCACAAAGCAACAGTGACCATTTCAAGCTTAGAGCCTTCGTTTAGCGGGTCCGTACTTTGAAAAATGCTAAAAAATACACTTGGAAGAGAAAGAAACAAGACTTCTTGACGATCAACGACACTCAAGGTTCTGCAGTGAGCACTGGTCTACAGGCCATCTGCCGGGACGGCTTTCGAAGCAGCGGCCCGAACTCACCTGACAGCCATGCCAAAAGCGGCAGTGACGAACCACTAATTACCACCATCATCCGCATTGACGATTTTACAAAGTTTGACCGAGCTATTGTTGAAAGTATCAGTGGGGAGAAAGCCACCATGCTCAGCAACAAAACAACAATGGTGCGAGGCACAACTCGTGAAAAGAAGAGGGGAGGGGGACTGTTCCTCAATTCGGCGGATCGCCTGTCGCCGCGTTGCAAGAGGGCCATCCCGGGGCTTGCTGCGGGGGCGAAGAGCAGACTTTTTTTTTTCGCTTCTTCCAAACATGACTGAGTGGCGTCGCCTGGTGGGATAATCTGAACTACACTCAAGATAGCGACAGCGATACCTCCACCTTAACTAGATGGCGCCACCATACTGGCGGAGGCTCGGATGCTCGGGAGCGCGTTGATGGCGCGCCTCGTCTGAATCGCATATCGTAGTCTGCGCCCGCGGACGCTGCGTTTGCAGGCACCTTACCTAGATGGCGCCACCGTACTGGCGGAGGCTCAAGTCGTCTGTCCCTGCGCACTTGCCTTATAGGGTATTTTCCGCGGCCCGATAGCAAGCGCTTGCGTGGCTCAGTGGTAGAGTATCTGGCTCCCACGCAGCGGGCGCGGGTTCGATCCTGGCGGGAAGCGGGTACTTTTTTCGCATTTTCGGCGATAGCGGTTACGGTCACCAACGGCGGAGGCGGACACCATCGCGAACTGAAACGGTTATTGGAATGAGCCCATACAGCTTACGCTGTAAAAAGTCGAACGTTCGCTGTGCGGATTGTTCTCCCTGTTTCGGCCACCACTTGAATGGCCGCAACCTCGTATTATTTCCCAGTCCCAGTTCTCCTAATGGATCATTCACGTTTAATTGTGGACAGACTTTCGCTTGAATGTGGCAGTGTTGCCATACTTTGATTCCCAAGGATTTTCGTGAGCATATATATTCACGGGTTATGGGAACGAAATTCCATTAGATTATTTGCCGTAAAGTAATGCAAGCTTTCAGCGCTTTCCTAGTGGTTCTTACTTTGTTCCAAATGCCTATTATAGGCACGTTTTCATCTATAGTCGGGTATAACTTTAGAAGACAGGAGAGGCCCCGCCCATTTGACCGAAGCGCAGCAGCCAATTCCTCCACGACTAAAGAAATAGTCCCGCTCAAAAAATTGTGACTGCTTCTAAAACGCGTATTTGTCGGTATAAATAAGATTTGTGTATCTTGACGAGTGGTTTGGTAAAACTATCATGATGGAAATGCTACAGCACATGCCGGATCGCGAGAGAAAAATAACTCCGTGCCTCCTACACCGCTGTGCGTCGTCTGCTACGGAGCAAGATCGACGGCACCGGGCGTGTAATTATAAAGCAGTCGCTGGCTTAATAGCACAAGATTCATATGTACTTTTTGTGTGTTTGCACAAGCTTATTTTTTTAATGTGTTAGGCTTACTTTTTTATTACTATTATTTTTTTCTTTTTTTTTCGCGGTTGCGAACTGCAATCTTGGGAGTTCGCGCACGATCGCGCGCGCGGCATTCCGTGCCAGTTTTCCGCCATGGAGCCCAGCGAGGTGACATCGGAACGAGCCTTGTGTCGCCTCGATGACCACACCACCAGGGTGCCTCGGCAAGAATAAGAGCGGCCACATCCTGAACAGCGATTCACGCAACATGATCTTCCACTGCTACACGTTTTGGCGTAACAGGCAGCCTGAACGCTGCGTGGAGGACACGAGAGAGAGCGAAAGCACTTTATTTGCACCCGTCAGAGAGTATGGGTGATCGGGGTGAGACTGAGCTCCCCCTTTCACCGTCTACCTCCCCCCTAGACGTCGGCCGGAATCAGTTGGCTTCCGGCGGCGGCCTGGGCTTGACAGATGGCTTGTTTTTGGGCATGTTCTTCCTGGCTAGAGTCATGGGAATCCTCCCTTCATAGCCTGGAGGACACGAGCAAGTTTGTCGCCGACATGCTCGGTGTCAGCGAAAGGACTGTGTTCAGGGTGAGGGAGGAAGTTAAAACTTCGCATTTTTCGGGTGGCCAACTGACGACGCCCTCGCGAAAGCGCCCACGCAATGCGGTGAAGAGAAGACGCAGCGCGAAGTTTGACAGCTACACGTTGTGCGCGCTGAGGTCATGTGTGCACGATTTCTTTCGCCGCAACGAGATACCGGTGGTCGAGAAGGAAACTACCGAGATCTCGGAGCGTATGGAACTCCCATCACTAAGGCGATGTACTGTGCGTCGCCTGCTTGCCGAGATCGGCTTCAAGCACGAAAAGAGAAGCCTCAACTCCCTGCTTATCGACCGGGATTACATCACCGATTGGTGGAATCGCTACCTCCGTGACGTGGAGTGCTACCGGGTGGAAGGCCGAAAGATCTTCTACCTGGACGAGACATGGGTGACGGCGGGACACACTCGGTCGATCGTGTGGACAGACACCGTGGTGCAGAAGCGCGGACGCCTGTTCGCTCCAGCAAATGGCCTGACGACGGGTCTAAAACAACCTTCTGGGAAAGCTCAGCGCCGGATCGTGACGCACATCCGCAGCGAGGATGGTTTCGTCGACGGCTGCTTGGATGTATTCCGAGGCCAAAAGACAGGCGACTACCACGAGGAAATGGACGGCAATCGCTTTGAGGGCTGGTTTAATGACGTTCTGCCGAAGTTGCCAGCTGGTAGCGTCATTGTTTTAGACAATGCACCTTACCATAGCCGGCGAGAAGAGAAATTGCCGACGACGGCCTGGAAGAAGGAAAAGATAAAGGAGTGGCTCACAAGCAAGAACATCACCTACGGTGAAAGGATGATAAAGAAGCAGCTGCTTGAGCTGGTGGCATCTTTAAAGTTATGCTTTCTGAGCTACATCGTAGACAACACAGCTGTAAGGTCCGGTTGCATTGTGCTCAGGCTCCCGCCGTACCACTGCGAATTTAATCCCATTGAGCTTGTGTGGGCGAAGGTCAAAAAATGGCATCGCTATGGACAACAAAGACTTCAAGCTGTCCACTGAGGGATAAAATCAAGCAGGTAACGGCGGAAGACTGGAGGAAGAGCATTCAGCATGTGATGGACTTGGAGGCAAAGTTCAGACTTGACACGCCTGGGAGCACATTCAACCCATCATCATCCAGCTGGGTGAAGATGACACTGAAGAAAGCGACTCCGACTGCGAGCTGTCTGGCATTGAGCCACTCGACGAAGCATAAAGGCTTCTTATTAACGAAAGAACAGCCCTTGTTAGGGCTACCAAAATTTTGCCGGTGGGTTCGCAACAGACAACCATCCATTATGTGACCTCTCAGAGAGAGTGAGAGGTTTATTTGAAGAAAGGCAGAGAGGTCGGCTTGAGCGTTAGTTTGCTCTGGCCCGTTAATCTACACAGGGGAAGGGGGGAGGGGATAAAAAGAGCGATGAATGATGATGATAAGATTGGGTGGTGCGTATATAAATGCCCATCACGTTGAGGTCATACTAGAGCCGTGCATGAAGTCCAGTGGCTTGAAGGAATGCTATAGTCGCTTCGATGACCACAACTGCGCTATTGGTGTCAGGCCAAGGACTTAAGGCAATCTCGTCAGACATTGGTCTTTTAGTCACTCGCTGAATAGTTGAAATGAGGCTCTGCCGTTCTCGTACGTACGCTGGGCATGAGCAAAATATGTGCTCAAGTGTTTCTGGCACTGGGCAGTGATCGCAGTTGGGACCAGTGTCACTGCAGCCGATGATATGTGTATAACGCCTCGTGAGTGCAACACCAAGACGAATCCGGTGTAACATACTTGTTATGCTCCTCTTCAGTTTATGAGGAATGCGGAACTTCATTTCTGGGTCCCATTTGTGCAGTCGCTTGTGTCGTCGATCAGGATTGGTCCAGTACACAAGTGTAGAGTTCCGCATAACGCACCGAAGCAGGGCATTCGTGTCTGTTCGTGAGAACACGATGCTTACTTCTGGCGCATTATTTACAGCTATTTTAGCTTTAGCGTCTGCTTGTTCATTTCCTATCACGCCAGAGTGTGCAGGTATCCACTGAAAGGTGACGTGGTGGCCGCATTTGGTCGCAATGTCGAGAAGCTCTGCGATTTCTAGAGCTAAAATATAATAAGGACTTGTCTCATAACGCATTCAATGGCTTGAAGAGCGGGTTTGGCGTCGCAAAATAAAGTCCATATGCGAGGAGGCTCTCTTGCAAGGAATCGTACTGCCTCGCGGATCGCAACAAGTTCAGCGGCAGTTGAAGTGGACTTGTGGTTTAATTTAAACCATCGAGCGATGGACATTTGCGGGATGACAAAGGCTGCGGCGGAGGCACATGGGGTAACAGAGCCATCGGTATACACGTGAGAAATAGGCGCGGATCCAGGGGGGATGTCCGGATGTCCTGACCCCCCCCCCCCCTCAGATTTCTGTATCGCCCCCTCACTGATAGGGGGATGGCCTTGTCACAAAAAAATATGGCCACCAGCATTCTTCAAAATTATTTTTCGTGAGTACCAGTGGTATCAGCCATCTAGAGGTAAAGGTAGCTCGCTCACAAGCTTAGTTGCACTCCGTAGGGGTGTGGTGTCGCGAAGTTACCGTAGTTAATTTTTCTCATGCACACCTTGGACCTCCTGGCGCCGGCCGTGCCTTACTCGTACCGTCGGTGGCGTCGAATGAACGAGGGGACGTCCCTTTTGCCAAGCCCGCCGATGTCCGCGCGAGTGCCTTCGCGCCTGATCAACTTAGTTCCGCATTGGGGTGTCATCGGTTGCCTTATTTGCTGTCATCGGTTCCGCGACAAACCTGCTTAATGAAAGAGATCTCTCGCTGAAGTGTTCATATATAAATAATAACAACTAAGAGCTAAACTAAGAACTACGCATAGGCAAATTTATTTTTAACTGTAGCACTCATTGTGATCACAGTTATACGTTGACAATATCCAGTACGAGCACAGTACCGTTCGTAGGCTACAAGTTTTTCATTGTAACTTCGCAGTTTTATTGTCGTACATTAAGCATAGGAAGCTCAAAGCCGCCGGATCCGTTTATCTGAGTGGGCGTTCTCGCGGAGCGGGGCGAAGCCTCGAGCAGCGGCGGCGAAGTGAGGGAGCGTGACGTCAGTGGCCAACGCCAGCGCGCGGGCCTAGGATGGTGTCGCGTGGTTAGAGAAACGGGAGCAGATGCGCGCCTTGTGTAAAAGGATGACGTCGCGTGGAAAACAAAACATGAAGACGCTGGCTCACGCTCTCGGCTACTACGCCACATCGTTCTTCTTGTAGGTGGCGTCGTGAGTCTTCATACGCGGTGATTCGCATATCGTAAACAACCAGCATAGTGGTTGCCGCGTTAGAGCGCAGCGTTACGCCCGTATTCAAGAACGTTCCTCTAGTCAACACAACACCTCGACTCAAGAAGATTGCACCGCCATCCCCCCACAGAAGTGTTCATTGAGCTTCATGATCATTCACGGGAATTCTTGAGAATTGTCACGTCTTTATCACTCGAGAGGCGGCGCTGTGCTCAACAAGATGGAGTGGAGAAAGAGGTTCGAGTCGAGGGCTGTTTGAGAATAGGGAAGCTAGTCCTCCAAAGCAAACGAAGGTGTCTCAGCCGAACATAAATAATCTTCTTAAGGAAATCAAGGTGTCCCAACAGAACTCCAAAGACGGACCCGTGCTTACGCATTTATAACGAACCTGCGACAGATCATCCCAAATTTTATTTTAAGAAACATACAGGCTAGATATACCGGGTGTTCAAAATTAAGCTTTATGGTTTTCTTAAAATTAGGCACTGGGAGGCACGTGAAGACCACCTGCGCAAATAAGTTGTGTGGCCAGGGGGACACAAATTGAGATAATTATCGCTGTCAGCAGCCGAATTAACTAAAATTGAATAATTAACTTTTTATTGACTGCAGTAAGTGTGTATGATTGTATTCAAAAGTTAGAGGCAGTCGTGTTTTTACACAGTTTCACTTGGTAAAATTCTTCTAGCATGTCTATGCTCCGAGATATCCAACTCCAAATTTTAATGGTCGTTCGTATGATTACGCATGCAAGAGAGTGAGGATCGGCGCAAAGCTCCTCCCTGATGTGACGCGGCTGTTGGGTCCGGCGTTTAGTCTGACAACGCGGCGAAGGCATTGGCAAAGATAATTACTGCCCCCCTTCCCCTCACGGCTGGCGAAATAAAAAAAAATCGAAGAACCCGGAACCGCTGTCGTAACACGCGACCGCGCAGCCTGTAAAGATGGCGGCAGCTGCCATGCCGAGATAATGGCGCGAGCGGAGAAGCCGGAGGGCAGTGCGCGTGCGTAATGGTGACTAGGCGACCGGGCATGGTCCTTGCCTGGGCTACGAAAATAAAGTGACTGCTGATTTCCAAGTATTGTAACTTTTACTGAAATCAAAAGCAACAACTGCACCATCAACAGCAGAAACCTTTTTAGCTATGCTAACGAATATTTCATGCTGGCGCTTTAAATTTGGTGTTGTCGTGCACAAATCTCATGACAACACTTCACCCATCAAGATGTGAATGCCCCAAAAATATTCAAAATGCCTCCCTTCCACAGCAACGCAAAGCATAAACCGCTCTCGCGTCGAGTCGATAACTCTGCGCAGTACAATTGAAATGTGGAGTCGGATATCTCGGAGCACGAACACGCTAGAATAATTCTTCCGACTGATACTGTGTAGAAACACGACTGCCTCTAAGTTTTTAATACAAACATGCCCACTTACTGCAGTCCACAAAAAATAATTGTTCAATTTTAGTTAATTGGGCTGCTCACAGCGATAATTATCATCTGACTTTGTGCCACCCTGGCCACATATTTGCACAGGTGGTCTTCGCGTGCCTCCCAGTGCCTAATTTTAAGAAACCCATAAAGCTTAGTTTTGAACAACCTGTATTATCAGGCACAGCCGCCAAGCACATGGCTGTATTGGGTAACGTCCTTTTCCTATAAGCTCGGAGAAACCGATGCCTGGCTTCGCTATAGGGCTTATTCCTCTTTCTGGGGTTTTACGTGCCAAAACCAGTTCTGATTATGAGGCACGCAGTAGTGGAGGACTCCGGATTAATTTTGACCACCTGAGGTTCTTTAACGTGCACTACAGCGCAAGCACACGGGCGTTTTTGCATTTCGCCTCCATCGAAATGCGGCCGCCGCGGCCGGGATTCGATCGCGCGATCTCGTGCTAAGCAGCACAACGCCTCAGCTGACTGAGCCACCACGGCGGGCTACAGGTGTTGCTCTAGCCGTATAAAACGCGGGTTTGTCGTGAGCAGAAACGGTGAGTTTCGGTAAATGATAAAGGCTACTATCATCATCATCATTATCGACAGAAGCTGACCCCCCCCTCAGAAAAAACCTGGATCCGCCCCTGGACTGAGAAGTACCACTGTATGCTGTAAAAATGTGCGATAGGGTAAGTTGCTTAAGGCCAATTGATGAAACACAGGACTTCCTCGTAATCCCAGGGATTTGAAGTTTAACAAGCGGTTTAGGCAGGACCCACGGAGGTGCACTAGGAATGCAGGGGGAAGAGAATCTAAACGGCAGAATGTTCTCATGACGCAATATAGTTCTTGAAAAACTGCAGTTTGGGTGTGTGGCAGGGAGTGCTGATAGGGGATGTTGCTAATGTCGGGTCAACAAGCGTAGGTGTACTCGAAGAGGTTCGCAGAACATATATACGTTGATGGGACAAGCCCGAGCTTCCGAAATGGTTACATTAATTGAGGTGCAGAGTGGTAGGCCCAAGCACGTGCGCAATCCTTGAGCTTGTATATGCTCTCTAACGTCCGCACACAGCTGGGTCTCATGTTCGAGAGCACCGGCATGCCAGAAATGAAGACACGCGTACTTCAATGCCCTTACAGAACGCGAAAGCGCAAGGTCACCAGTCATTAGCCCCGAATACATCGAAGGCAGAATGGCCATCGTTACCGGCGAGACCCAAGTGTACGCCCCCGTCGCACAGTGCTGCTGCTTGCAATGAAGAGAACCGAGACGGATGATGTTGACGTCAAGGCTATGTTAAAAAATTTCATGGGTTCGATGCGCAAGATCCTTGGCAACCTAAACAGCCCGGCTGCTAAGGCTGCTGTACAGCCACTTGAGGTGTTGGAGCCACTTCTAGTGTTTCTTCAATAAGCGAATATGGCATTGATGTTTGAGGAACGCATACGTCAGTCGCTTGTTATGCAATGGAACGCCAGAGGTCTACGTGGTCGTCTGCCGGATTTCAGACAGCGTTTGTTTAAGTACCAATTTCCAGTTATTGTTATATGCGAGCCAAACATGGATTCCACGTTCCGTAACTCTGGGTATATCCAGGAATGGTCTCGCAGCGACCAACGGGCAAGCAAAGTACTAGTTTGTATACGCCGCGATCTGACGTACTTCAGACAAGACATCACGCCGCATACTACGAATGATTACGTATGCCTGACTATAACACACAAAAGGCGAACGTTCTCTGTAATTGGTGGATACATCCATCCAAGAGCGAAGATTGACTGCTCCTACCTGACGTTTGTGCTGCATACCGCACGAGGTCCGCACGTTGTGATTGGTGACTTTAACGCACATCATCCCATATGGGGTAGCGCTGCAGTGAACTGTCGTGGCAGAGATTTGGCCGACTTCATGTGTTATCAGGGACTAAGTGTGCTCAACGACGGGTCACCTACATTCATTCGTGGAACTTCTTGCAGCAGCTGCCTTCACCTTACTTTTGTGTCCAGAAGCCATCTGTCAACTGCATGTTGGTCCACGGATGTAGAAACTCATGGAAGTGACCACCTCCCAACATACGTCCAATTTAGCTGGTTCCGCCGCTCAGCCTCACGATGCACACACCAAACAGACTGGACTTTATTTAAGGCATCTATCAAAACCAGATGTCAGTGCCCGCCTTCACCATCCGAGGTTGAGGACATCATTTCTACTTCTCTGCGTGACACAACGAAACAAGTTAACCTACCGATGCGCAGATCAGCGATCGATCACAATACAAGGCCCTTCGTGCAATCCGCCGCCGCGCAGAACGACGATACAGAAGAACGAAGTCTCCGTCAGACCTTTCAGCCAGTCGCCGAGCGCAACGACACGTTCTTAGACATCTCGACAAGCTTGACAGGCAGCGGTGGCGGACGTTCTGCGGCTCTCTGGACCCAAGACAGCCTTTATCTATGATCTGGCGGGTAGTACGAAGTCTGCAGACGGGTCCACAACAAAGCCACCCATTCCGTGCCGTGGCTCTACATCAAGGCCGGAGCGAATTGGAGGTGGCCAATGAGTACTGTAAACTTGTGGTGGCTACCGAAATTGAAGCTCATTACCACCATAGCGCCCCCGTCACCTGATGAGCGTCTCGAGGTGACTTTTCCGATGCAAGTACTTGACGCTGCAATTTCAGTCTCCCGACGCTCATCGGCTCCAGGTCCAGGCGGAATCACGTACGCTGCACTCCGTCATCTTGGCACAGAAGCACGACAAATCCTGTTGTCTTATTATAACATCTCGTGGGAATCAGGAAATGTTCCTGCCAATTGGAAATGCAACCGCATTATTGCACTGCTCAAACCAGGGAAGTGCCCTAATGAACTTTCATCCAACAGGCCGATCGTCTTAGCCAGCTGCGTCGGCAAAGTAATGGAAAGGATGGTACTGTCTAGATTGGAGTGGTTCTTAGAAAGCAATAACTGCCTTACCCAATTTACGCATGGGTTTAGAAGAGGCCGATCTGCCATTGACAGTGTGGTCAACTTGATCTCCGATGTTGAACAAGAAAGAAGTCGACGCAGACTAGTCGGGGCAGTATTCCTTCACATTAAGGGCGCCTATCACAATGTTCTGCATTATGCGATCCTTGATGCGCTTGACGATTTAGGCATTGGTGGTCGACTATATAATTGGATCATTAGTTATCTCAATGGCCGTACCGTATATATGTCGACAAGCGATAGAGACACCGGTCACTGTAATATTCAGTGCGGTGTTCCCCAAGGAGGAGTTCTCACTCCGACTCTCTTCAATGTGACATTGATTGGACTCGCGTCTGAGCTTCCCAACACAGTAAAGATTAGCGCATATGCCGACGACATATGCATATGGGCATCTGGAGCTACGCGTCCGCAACTGCGTGCACGTTTGCAACGTGCAGTGACAATTACAGCCACGTACTTACGACGTCAAGGCCTCAAACTTTCAACTGAAAAATGTGCAGTGCTTGCCTTCACGCGCAAACAAATGACTAAATATCCGATAGCCGTTAAAGGAACATCGATACCTTACGTAACACACCACAAGTTCCTTGGTGTAACCATCGACCGTGAACTATCCTGGTCAAGGCAAGTCCCTGCACTGAAGTCAAAACTGAAGAGTTTTGTCCTTGTGCTTCGGGTGGTAGGAGCAAGATGGGGCCCGTCGGAATCGTCTCTTCTTCAATTGTACCAAGCCCTATTCGTAGGTTATATAAGATACTGCATGCCGGTGCTCTCGAACATGAGACCCAGCTGTGTGCGGACGTTAGAGAGCATACAAGCTCAAGGATTGCGCATGTGCTTGGGCCTACCACTCTGCACCTCAAATAAAGTAACCATTGCGGAAGCTCGGGCTTGTCCCATCAACGTATATATGCTCTGCGAGCCTCTTCGAGTGCACCTACGCTTGTTGACCCGACATAGGCAACATCCCTTATCACCACTCCCTGCCACACACCCAAACTGCAGTTTTTCAAGAACTATATTGCGTCATGAGAACATTCTGCCGTTTAGATTCTCATCCCCATGCATTCCTATAGTGCACCTCCGTGGGTGCTGCCTACACCGATTGTTAAACTTCAAATCCCTGGGATTACGAGGAAGTCCTGTGTTTCATCAATTGGCCTTAAGCAACTTACCCTATCGCACATTTTTACAGCATACAGTGGTACTTCTCACGTGTGTACCGATGGCTCTGTTACCCCATGTGCCTCCGCCGCAGCCTTTGTCATCCCGCAAATGTCCATCGCTCGATGGTTTAAATTAGACCACAAGTCCACTTCAACTGCCGCAGAACTTGTTGCGATCCGCGAGGCAAAACGATTCCTTGCAAGAGAGCCTCCTCGCATATGGACTTTATTTTGCGACGCCAAACCCGCTCTTCAAGCCATTGAGTGCGTTATGAGACAAGTCCCTTATTATATTTTAGCTCTAGAAATCGCAGAGCTTCTCGACATTGCGACCAAATGCGGCCACCACGTCATCTTTCAGTGGATACCTGCACACTCTGGCGTGATAGGAAATGAACAAGCAGACGCGAAAGCTAAAATAGCTGTAAATAATGCGCCAGAAGTAAGCATCGCGTTCTCCCGAACAGACACGAATGCCCTGCTTCGGTGCGTTATGCGGAACTCTACACTTGTGTACTGGACCAATCCTGATCGACGACACAAGCGACTGCACAAATGGGACCCAGAAATGAAGTTCCGCATGCCTCATAAACTGAAGAGGAGCATAACAAGTATGTTACACCGGATTCGTCTTGGTGTTGCACTCACGAGGCGTTATACACATATCATCGGCTGCAGTGACACTGGTCCCAACTGCGATCACTGCCCAGTGCCAGAAACACTTGAGCACATATTTTGCTCATGCCCAGCGTACGCGCGAGAACGGCAGAGCCTCATTTCAACTATTCAGCGAGTGACTAAAAGACTAATGTCTGACGAGATTGTCTTAGGTCCTTGGCCTGACGCCAACAGCGCAGCTGTGGTCATCGAAGCGACTATAGCCTTCCTTCAAGCCACTGGACTTCATGCACGGCTCTAGTATGACCTCAACGTGATGGACATTTATATACGCACCACCCAATCTTATCATCATCATTCATCGCTCTTTTTATCCCCTCCCCCCTTCCCCTGTGTAGATTAGCGGGCCAGAGCAAACTAACGCTCAAGCCGACCTCTCTGCCTTTCTTCAAATAAACCTCTCACTCTCTCTGAGAGGTCACATAATGGATGGTTGTCTGTTGCGAACCCACCGGCAAAATTTTGGTAGCCCTAACAAGGGCTGTTCTTTCGTTAATAAGAAGCCTTTATGCTTAGTCGAGTGGCTCAATGCCAGACAGCTCGCAGTCGGAGTCGCTTTCTTCAGTGTCATCTTCACCCAGCTGGATGATGATGGGTTGAATGTTCTCCCAGGCGTATCATGTCTGAACTTTGCCTCCAAGTCCATCACATGCTGAATACTCTTCCTCCAGTCTTCCGCCGTTACCTGCTTGATTTTCTCCCTCAAGATGACGTCGACCGTGGACAGCTTGAAGTCTTTGTTGTCCATAGCGATGCCATTTTTTTGACCTTCGCCCACACAAGCTCAATGGGATTAAATTCGCAGTGGTACGGCGGGAGCCTGAGCACAATGCAACCGGACCTTACAGCTGTGTTGTCTACGATGTAGCTCAGAAAGCATAACTTTAAAGATGCCACCAGGTCAAGCAGCTGCGTCTTTATCATCCTTTCGCCGTAGGTGATGTTCTTGCTTGTGAGCCGCTCCTTTATCTTTTCCTTCTTCCAGGCCGTCGTCGGCAATTTCTCTTCTCGCCGGCTATGGTAAGGTGCATTGTCTAAAACAATGACGCTACCAGCTGGCAAATTCTGCAGAACGTCATTGAACCAGCCCTCAAAGCGATTGCCGTCCATTTCCTCGTGGTAGTCGCCTGTCTTTTGGCCTCGGAATACATCCAAGCAGCCGTCGACGAAACCATCCTCGCTGCGGATGTGCGTCACGATCAGGCGCTGACCTTTCCCAGAAGGTTGTTTTAGACCCGTCGTCAGGCCATTTGCTGGAGCGAACAGGCGTCCGCGCTTCTGCACCACGGTGTCTGTCCACACGATCGACCGAGTGTGTCCCGCCGTCACCCATGTCTCGTCCAGGTAGAAGATCTTTCGGCCTTCCACCCGGTAGCGCTCCACGTCACGGAGGTAGCGATTCCGCCAATCGGTGATGTAATCCCGGTCGATAAGCAGGGAGTTGAGGCTTCTCTTTTCGTGCTTGAAGCCGATCTCGGCAAGCAGGCGACGCACAGTACACCGCCTTAGTGATGGGAGTTCCATACGCTCCGAGATCTCGATAGTTTCCTTCTCGACCGCCGGTATCTCGTTGCGGCGAAATAAATCGTGCACACATGACCTCAGCGCGCACAACGGGAAGCTGTCAAACTTCGCGCTGCGTCTTCTCTTCACCGCATTCCGTGGGCGCTTTCGCGAGGGCGTCGTCAGTTGGCCACCCGAAAAATGCGAAGTTTTAACTTCCTCCCTCACCCTGAACACAGTCCTTTCGCTGACACCGAGCATGTCGGCGACAAACTTGCTCGTGTCCTCCACGCTGCGTTCAGGCTGCCTGTTACGCCAAAACGTGTAGCAGTGGAAGATCATGTTGCGTTAATCGCTGTTCAGGATGTGGCCGCTCTTATTCTTGCCGAGGCTCCTTGGTGGTGTGGTCATCGAGGCGACACAAGGCTCGTTCCGATGTCACCTCGCTGGGCTCCATGGCGGAAAACCGGCACGGAATGCCGCGCGCGATCGTGCGCGAACTCCCAAGATCGCAGTTCGCAACCGCGAAAAAAAAGAAAAAAATAATAGTAATTAAAAAGTAAGCCTAACATATTAAAAATAAGCTTGTGCAAACACACAAAAAGTATATATGAATCTTATGTTATTAAGCCAGCGACTGCTTTATAATTACACGCCCGGTGCCGTCGATCTTGCTCCGTAGCAGACGACGCACAGCGTTGTAGAAGGCACGGAGTTATTTTTCTCTCGTGATCCGGCATGTGCTGTAGCATTTCCATCATGATAGTTTTACCAAACCACTCGTCAAGATACACAAATCTTATTTATACCGACAAATACGCGTTTTAGAAGCAGTCACAATTTTTTGAGCGGGACTATGTCTTTAGTCGTGGAGGAATTGGCTGCTGCGCTTCGGTCAAATGGGCGGGGCCTCTCCTGTCTTCTAAAGTTATACCCGACTATAGATGAAAACGTGCCTATAATAGGCATTTGGAACAAAGTAAGAACCACTAGGAAAACGCTGAAAGCTTGAATTATTTTGACAGGCGGGACTCCGCCTGTCACCCAGCAAATCGGAACTGTTGTTGTACAGGCCCTTGAAACAGGGCATGAGGAATTTGACGCCGATCGATCAAATCCCAATCAAATTACATACGACCGACGGCCAGCCGATCCCCAGAGTGGACACTATAAGAATGCTGGGGCTGCTAATTGAGGCTAAAGGCGGTAACACGCAAACCGTCATGAAACTCACGTCCAAAACGGAGAACATGCTCCGGCTGATCCTCAGGGTGACCAACCGCAGGGGAGGGCTCAGCGAGAGCTGTCTCATCAGACTTTACCACGCCTTCCTCGTGAGTCACGTAAATTACGTAGCCTCGGCGTTAAAATGGACCAAGAGAGACGCGGCCAAGATAGAGACACTGATGCGCAAGAGCATCAAAAGGGTGCTAGGTCTTCCGATTACTACAAGCACAGAGCGGCTCGATCGGTTAGGGGTCCACAACTCGCTAGCAGAAATCATCGAAGCACAGACCAAGGCACAGGTCGTGCGGCTGTCGACCACCAGGGCCGGCAGACGCATCCTAGAAGAAGCAGGTATAAATGCAGAGGCAGAGTGCAACGCACGCAAGGTCGCGCTCAGCGCGTCGGTCAGGGGAACTTTCAAGGTTGAACCGCTTCCGAGAAACGTCCACCCGCAATTCAACGAGGGGCGCCGAAAGGCGAGGGCCCGAGCACTGCTGAAATCGATCGCCAACTGCCAGGGACTGGCGGCTTTTGTAGACGCGGCCCAGTATGGGCGCAGCGACCGGTACGCGGCCGTCTCGATACGCTGGGATGGTACGATCATTAACGCGGCATCGGTCAAGGGGGTAACGTCCGAAATGGCCGAACAGGTGGCAATAGCCATGGCAATGAGGGACCCCGAACGTCCTTACGTGTACACAGATTCGCGATCGGCGGCCAGAGCATTCGCCTCGGGCTCCATATCGCGGGAAGCGGCGGCCGTCCTCGGTAACGAGGGAGCCGCGGGTCATCACATCGTCAAATGGTTTCCGGCCCACATGGGGGCCGACGTGCACCCCGACTTTCCCAACGCCAACGAGCTGGCGCACGACCGCGCGCGAGGACTCACGCACCGCTGCGATCGTGGCGAGCGAAGTGGCGGGGAGGGAGGGGAGCATCGAGACCCGCTGCTCACCTTCAACGAAATAACAACGCACTATCAGCTGTCGAGGAGGGCCTTCCCGCTCCCCCACGCTAAACTCAATAGACCACAGTCATCGATATTCAGAATGCTTCAGACAGGGTCGTTCCCCTCGAGAGGCAGACTAAGCTTTTATTCACCAGAGGTAGAGCCGCAATGTCCGGATTGTGGCGAATCTTACTGCTCGCTAGCGCACATGCTATGGCAATGCTCCGCGTTAAGCGGCACCATGTTCCGTAAAGAAGAAGACTGGGAGGACGCCCTGCGAAGCGACGACCACCAGACCCAGCTCCGGGCTGTCCAGAGGGCTCACGAAAGGGCGGAGGCTCACGGGCTTCCCGTCCCAACGTGGGTGCGGCCCGCGACCCCTGCCGACCACTAAACAAAGAGTGGGTAGGGAGGGGTTCCTCAGGACTCATTAAAGTTATTTCCTCCTCCTCCTCCTCCTTGAATTATTTTACGGCAAATGATCTGATGGAATTTCGTTCCCATAACCCGTGAATATATATGCTCACGAAAATCCTTGGGAATTAAAGTATGGCAACACTGCCACATTCAAGCGAAAGTCTGTCCACAATTAAATGAGAATGAGCCATTAGGAGAACTGGGACTACAAATAGATATCTCCTGAAAATGTTATTGCTTTTGTGACCATGGGTACATTTGGGACAAGGTTGCACCACACGTATTCAGACAGAAGCAACTTCAAGTACGGTGGAAAGAATACGAAGTTGCGGCCATTCAAGTGGTGGCCGAAACAGGGAGAACAATCCGCACAGCGAACGTTCGACTTTTTACAGCGTAAGCTGTATGGGCTCATTCCAATAGCCATTTCAGTTCGTGATGGTGTCCGCCTCCGCCGTTGGTGACCGTAACCGCTATCGCCGAAAATGCGAAAAAAGTACCCGCTTCCCGCCGGGATCGAACCCGCGCCCGCTGCGTGGGAGCCAGATACTCTACCACTGAGCCACGCAAGCGCTTGCTATCGGGCCGCGGAAAATACCCTATAAGGCAAGTGCGCAGGGACAGACGACTTGAGCCTCCGCCAGTACGGTGGCGCCGTCTAGGTAAGGTGCCTGCAAACGCAGCGTCCGCGGGCGCAGACTACGATATGCGATTCAGACGAGGCGCGCCATCAACGCGCTCCCGAGCATCCGAGCCTCCGCCAGTATGGTGGCGCCATCTAGTTAAGGTGGAGGTATCGCTGTCGCTATCTTGAGTGTACTTCAGATTCTCCCACCAGGCGACGCCACTCAGTCATGTTTGGAAGAAGCGAAAAAAAAAGTCTGCTCTTCGCCGCCGCAGCAAGCCCCGGGATGTCCCTCTTGCAACGCGGCGACAGGCGATCCGCCGAATTGAGGAACAGTCCCCCTCCCCTCTTCTTTTCACGAGTTGTGCCTCGCACCATTGTTGTTTTGTTGCTGAGCGTGGTGGCTTTCTCCCCACTGATACTTTCAACAATAGCTCGGTCAAACTTTGTAAAATCGTCAATGCGGATGATGGTGGTAATTAGTGGTTCGTCACTGCCGCTTTTGGCATGGCTGTCAGGTGAGTTCGGGCCGCTGCTTCGAAAGCCGTCCCGGCAGATGGCCTGTAGACCAGTGCTCACTGCAGAACCTTGAGTGTCGTTGATCGTCAACAAGTCTTCTTTCTTTCTCTTCCAAGTGTATTTTTTAGCATTTTTCAAAGTACGGACCCGCTAAACGAAGGCTCTAAGCTTGAAATGGTCACTGTTGCTTTGTGCCTATAAAGATAAATAAAGGAAAGGGAAGGAAATTGCTACGGACCGCAGTAACTGTGTAGCGTAGTCTGCTGACGCCTGAACAGCGGTCACCAGTGGAGGAGAGGTGGGTAAAGGAGTAGGGGTAAAGGTTAGTATAGAGTAACAACGAAATATTTACAACAGAGCGACTAAGTAAAAAGAAAAAAGAAGACCGTTTGTGGAGTAATTTCTCGAGAAAGCTTATCACCGGCCCCTCACACCGGCACTGTTAGGTCGCGTGGAACAGCCGGGGGTCGAGGCCCTACTGTTCGTAGAAGTAGCAGTGCTTTCGTAAGCTACCCCCTGTCCAAGGGCACGGTTGACACCAGTTTTGTTTCGATCGCATGTGCCGCTTGACCTGATGCCTATTTCCCGACGTGGCTTTCTCCCCACTGATACTTTCAACAATAGCTCGGTCAAACTTTGTAAAATCGTCAATGCGGATGATGGTGGTAATTAGTGGTTCGTCACTGCCGCTTTTGGCATGGCTGTCAGGTGAGTTCGGGCCGCTGCTTCGGAAGCCGTCCCGGCAGATGGCCTGTAGACCAGTGCTCACTGCAGAACCTTTAGTGTCGTTGATCGTCAACAAGTCTTGTTTCTTTCTCTTCCAAGTGTATTTTTTAGCATTTTTCAAAGTACGGACCCGCTAAACGAAGGCTCTAAGCTTGAAATGGTCACTGTTGCTTTGTGCCTATAAAGATAAATAAAGGAAAGGGAAGGAAATTGCTACGGACCGCAGTAACTGCGTAGCGTAGTCTGCTGACGCCTGAACAGCGGTCACCAGTGGAGGAGAGGTGGCGGTAAAGGAGTAGGGGTAAAGGTTAGTATAGAGTAACAACGAAATATTTACAACAGAGCGACTAAGTAAAAAGAAAAAAGAAGACCGTTTGTGGAGTAATTTCTCGAGAAAGCTTGTCACCGGCCCCTCACACCGGCACTGTTAGGTCGCGTGGAACAGCCGGGGGTCGAGGCCCTACTGTTCGTAGAAGTAGCAGTGCTTTCGTAAGCTACCCCCTGTCCAAGGGCAAGGTTGACACCAGTTTTGTTTCGATCGCATGTGCCGCTTGACCTGATGCCTATTTCCCGACGTTCAGAAGCCCCTCAGCAAGCTCGCTAACAATACATGGAACCCCTATTGCGCGCCTTGCAGAGTGCGAAAAAGGGTGTTTTTTACATACATACGCGACGGATAGGCTTTGAGTGTAGCCAACTAAAGCACTATTAGCCTCATGTATCCCAAAACAAATGTCTTATTTTTTTCCGCGCTTTTTTGGAAATTTCATGAGCATGCAATGGAATGGGCTGGCGCACCTATTCCTAGGGCGTCGGTCATGTTATGGTGCCAGGGTACCGGTTCCTGCAATTGCCGAAGCTATGGAGCGTTGATATGAGCTTAGTTTATCAGGAGACCACTTCCAGGAACGCCGACTGATGATAGCTCCGCCTGTCGTGGAATAGTTGAAATCTTCACCTTATGCGATACAGTAGAGCGGATTAGTGGGTTAGTTGGTGGATGTTCATCTTGTAAAAGGGGGATACTGCGCTATAAAAACAGGGACAACATAAATATAACTGGACAGGACGCGCGCATACTCACAATTGAATTTTATTGGGTGAAAGACGACATATATGCAATGAACAAAAAACACCTCATCATGCTCAGTGGCCATCCAAAACGCTGTCGTCACATTCTTGCGTCCAGAAATTGCACCTCACAATCAGCAAGTACCACGGAAGGATCGCTAACACATACACTTTTCTTATACGCCTCGAGCTTTTTGTTAATTGTATATATCTAATGTCGTTGTATATTGTAACGTGGATCGAAGACGGAGTCTTGAAAAATAGACGCTTCTCTTTAATGGCGGGCCAGAAGAAGAACGTGCAGCGTACGCTCTTCGTCGTCTTTCATGGCGCCGACCTTTGCGCGCGCCGCCCCGCTGTGCGTGAGCCCCACATCATTGGGTCAATTGCACCCCGTGCGAAAGTCTCGGGCGCGTCAAAAAGTTCTTTCAGCCATGACAAGAAATGGAGCTCCTCAGGTGCATCTGGGCGTTCACGTACGCGCATGGTATGGTTTCATGCGTACTACATGAAGAACTTCAGCGCGAGGACGACGACGGAGCGAACCGGGGTCGGAACTGCAGGGGACGACTTCATAGGTTACGTCGCTGAGGCGGCGCGCAACCTTGTAGGGACCGAAATACCGGCGGAGCAACTTTTCCGAGAGTCCACGGCGACTGATGGGCGCCCAGACCCACACGCAGTCGCCGGTATTGTAATGGACGTCGCGTCGACCCTGGTTGTATCGAAGGGTGTCGGTATGCTGTTGGCTCCCGGATATGATGCCGAGCAAGCTGGCGGGCTTCTTCGGCTCTTTGTACGAACTCTTTCACGTGTTCACTGGTCGGACTATTATCAGCCGCAGGTAGCATGGCGTCAAGTGTTGACGTGACGTGGCGCCCGTATACAAGTTCTAACGGCGTAAACTGCGTAGTCTCCTGTACAGCCGTGTTATACGCAAAGGTGACATAGGGTAAAATCTCGTCCCACATCTTGTGCTCTACGTCGACATGCATGGAGAGCATTTCAGCCAGCGTTCTGTTCAGACGTTCCGTTAATCCATTGGTTTGAGGGTGATAGGCAGTGCTCTTGCGGTGAGAGCTATGTGTTAGCTGGAGAACGTCCTGCATAAGTTCGGCTGTAAATGCTGTACCGCGATCCGTGATGAGAGCAGAAGGTGCACCATGTCGTAGGACGATGTGGTGAACGAAGAACTTGGCCACTTCATACGAGTTTGCTTGCGGAATGGCTTTGGTTTCGGCGTACCGGGTTAAGTAGTCGGTAGCGACGACGATCCATCTGTTGCGCGAAGAGGTCACTGGGAATGGCCCAAGTAGATCCATTCCTATTTGTTGGAACGGTGTTAGAGTACGTGGCACACGGAACAGCCGACAAAAACTCCTGACGCAGAGAAGCGTTTATTAGCGTCCGCCTCAGCCCAGAACGTCCAAGAACGCAGGCTAGTTCCTTCGAACGCGCTCACGCGCTCCCTGGTCAGATCATCGTCCTCTTCTTTCTTGTCGGAAGAACGCGGGAAATTCAACACATTCCCGGCCGCGAAGTGCGGTCATGCCTGTAGTTCAAGCGGAAACAGTCTTTGGATGGCCCTTGTAGTCACGAGGCCGTCTTGTCGCTTTATCTTGCAAGAGCGAACGTGTCCATCTTCTCCTGCGTAGACTTCAATCATCCTTGCATATTGCTCCCTGATTTTTCGTTGCTTTAGCTGCTCCACTGCATGCTCAAACTCTGACAGCTTGCTTCTGAGAAACCGGTCCTCTTCATTTTGGGCTGCCCTGCTCGTGGCTCCTGCTTGGACCTCCTGCTTCATGTTTTCCATCTCAGTAGAGAGCCTTTCGAGGGCAATGTCTGTCTGGCAGCGCTGCTCCCGAGATGTGGCAAGCACGCGCTCCATACTGGTTGCATCAGAGCGAGCCGTAGCTGTTTCGGTACGTGCCAGAGAAAGATCGTCCTTTAGGCGCCTCAAGTACCCAGAAATCTGATTGTTAACAGTTTGTTCTTTGGCGAGCTGGTCCTGAAGCGATTCCACATGCTCGACGAGCCTTGCACGCATGTCTGAGGTCTTCTGAAGTTCCTCCTTCAGTCGACTTCCCTCGGCAGCGCTGTGCTGCAGGGACTCTTGCAAGGCTGCCATAGTTGCTCCCAGTGAAGCCAGCTTCTGCTTCTCCTCTGTCGTCACACTCATGTGTCGTGCAAGCTGCTGACGCAGGCTATTGAGTGTGGCATCACTGCTGTCTTGTTCTTTCTGGCTCTGCTCGGCCTGAATCAGCAGATCAGCGTTGGCCGAGATAAGGGACCGGTACTGGTCCAAAATATCCTCCCTCTCTCGATCCCTTGTACGCAGGAGCTCTTCTATTTTGGCCACTTTGATCACATACTCCTGGATTTGAAGTTCAAATTCTTTCTTCTGTTGTACAGCATTCTCCAAGTCAGATGCCATGTTCTTGTGCTCTTTCGCCACAAGTGTAAAGTTCTCATGAAGCCTCTGGTTTTCTTGCAGGAGGTGGGAATGGGACTCGGCTCCTGATGCAGCTTCTGTTTCCAACTCTCTCACTCGACATGTGAGCCTTAAAACATCACTCTCCTTGTTGTTTAGGTTGTCTTGCAGCTTGTCAATCTGTGATTCTGTAGCTCGGCATGTGAAGTGGGCAGTCTGTGTATCTTTATCCTTTTCCTTGAGTTTTTCAGTGAGCAGGGCAAGCTGGCGAGCCTGGCTGTCCCTCTCCACAAGCAAGTGATCACGCTGCTTGGACAGGTTCTCCACTGTGGCTGTCAGCTTGTCGACTTCCCTCTGGAGCAACTCCAGCCGACTTAACAACTGATCATCTTCTGCAGAAGGCTGGCTTGCTTGCAGATTCATGACTCGTGAGTTGATTGGCTTTGACAAGTGCTCGGTGCTCCCTTGAAAGATCCATCCGAACTTGGAGTTCATAGCGATGAGTGTTTCCTCGTTTCCCGGTCTGGAGAGTTCACCTGTCATCACCGCCCACATCTGGTTTGAGCCAATTAGTACACTTACTCCGTTTTCTCTTTCAATGGACGGGTGGATCAGTTCATCGGCAATATCGTGGCCGGTTCCTTTGAATGATGTGATGAACGAAGGAGTCATCGTGTTGGCTGATATGTCTCGGCAAATGTGGGGTATCTCGAGGGCTCTCAATGCAACTTCAACGTCGGAATGCTGACTTCGGAGGTGAAGCTCGACGATGCGAAATCTTTTCGGTGTGCAACTGTTCACACTGGCGAAAGCGTTTATTGCTATGGTATCAAAGCCAAGACACCTCAACTTTAACCGCCTTGAAAGAGCTTCTGTTACGAACGTACGTTCACTTCCTCCGTCGAACACGCCTCTGATGTAACGGCATGAATAATCTGTCACTGCCCATGCTCGGAAAGTCTGTAGGAGCACGCACGTCAAAGCGTCACTTCTTTCGTTGCTCTTAGTTGTAGCTGCGCATACAGTCGTACTGCTGCCTTTCACGTCTTCATGGGCCTTTCGGTTTAGTTTGTGTGGGTCGCAAATACTAGACGCATGGCGACCTCTGCAGCCGGAGCACACAATTCTCCGTCTGCAATCCCTTGCACGGTGGCCTTTAATGGTGCATCGAAAGCACCGCATGTCGGCCGCGAGAAGTTTCTTCTTCTCTGACAGCGATAGGTCTGTACGGCAAGACTCCGTCAAATGCTGCGTTGACTTGCAGAAAATGCAGCCCGTATCCGGAGGTGGTTTTGAAGCTTGGTTATGAAGCACTGATGACGTTGGGATCGCACTGTCAAACTGGCGGTTCTTATTGTCTCTAGGATGAGTCGCCTCGTCGTATACTTTTTTCTCCCCAAAGTCACTCTTTTCAAGGCTTTCCAGTTCAATGGAGACGAACTGCAGCAGACGCTCTAGCTCCGTGGCTTGCTGAACGTTGTCACTGGCGGAACTTGCAGCTTGTGTAGCGCAAGATCTGTGATACGCTACGACAATGTCACGTGGCAGTGCCCTGAGCAGAATGTCGCATAGCATCGACGAGAAAGACGACTTGCTCACGCCAAGCGCCTCCAGTCCCCGCGTGTTAATGAGCACCTGGTCGTACAACTTGCGAAGTTTCGTTACTTCATTAGAAGAACGCACAGGAGTGAGCCTTCGAAGTCTTGAGAAATACTCCTGCTCCAATCGCTTCTTGTCACCGAAACGTCTTTTTAGCATGTCCAAGGCGTCAACGTAACACGCTTCGGTGGTAGGCAGCCCCGCGATAGCTGTCGCCGCGTCTCCTTTCAAAAATAACCTCAGGTAGTTGAATTTGTCGGTAGCTGTAAGAGTTCCATTCTGGTTGATGATCTGGTCGAATTGCTCCCAGAACGCGTTCCATTTGCTCAGATCACCGTCGAAAGCATTAATTACCAGCTTCGGCAACTTGACTCCTGGCCTTTCAGAATGCCCTGTGGCCACCGGCATGTCGCGAACACCGACTGGCGATGACAATGAAGTGGTTTCGGACTGCTGGCGGCGTTTGCTCTGGAGCTCGGCTAAGATGCGGGTCGCGTTGTCCTCATACTCAATTACGGTTGCGTAATCCGCCTCGAATGCCTCTTCACTTATGTGGCTTTCTAATTCATCATTGATCTTCTTCAATTCATCGTTATTGGTCTTGAGCCGCTCGTAAATACAGTCGATCTGTCGCAATGTCGCGGCATTGTTTTCTAGCACTGCACTTGCCTCTTGAATGATCCTGGTGTTTTGGGCCCTCCTTGTGGCTCGCTTCAACTTGAGCTTATCCATGGCGGTCCGCTGATCCGTATACCTCCGTGGTTCGTGGCAGTGGTTCCAGTCGGTAGCCACCAGCGAAGTCCCGTGACGGTAGCTCCCGGCTGTTGCCTCCCGGGTTTCGGCACCAAATGTTAGAGTACGTGGCACACGGAACAGCCGACAAAAACTCCTGACGCAGAGAAGCGTTTATTAGCGTCCGCCTCAGCCCAGAACGTCCAAGAACGCAGGCTAGTTCCTTCGAACGCGCTCACGCGCTCCCTGGTCAGATCATCGTCCTCTTCTTTCTTGTCGGAAGAACGCGGGAAATTCAACAACGGTGCTTGAGGAGGGTCCACAGGGTGGAGAAAGCCAGCCGGGTTAAAGGGCGGTTTCTTGCGGCGCTGAAAATCACGGCAGGTCTTCACGTAGCGTTGAACAGAAGAAAAAAGCCGGGGCCAGTAATACTTCTGTCGTATCCTTGCTAATGTCTTAGCGAATCCCAGGTGTCCCGCGCATGGCTCATCATGGCAGGCATGCAAAATGTCTTGGCGCAGCGCCGACGGCACGACAAGGAGGTACGTATTTGGACCGCTTCCGCAGTTTTTCCTGTAAAGGACGTTGTTGCGCAAACAGTACGATGATAAGCCGCGCAAGAGCGAGCGAGGTAAAACACCTTCAACTCCTTGAAGGTGCTCGATCAGCGGCAGCAGCTGAGGGTCAGCGCACTGGTGCTCAGCCATCTTTACGGCGTCGACAACGCCGACAAATGGCAAGTCATAGTCAGGGTCCGATGATGTCGTAGGGAGCGGTGCGCGTGACAGTCAGCGTCACTGTGCTTCCTTCCAGATCGGTAGACAACGGTAACGTCGTACTCTTGTAAGCGCAGGCTCTAACGGGCTAGTCTGCCTGAAGGATCCTTGAGGTTGGCAAGCCAGCACAGGGCGTGGTGTTCGCTGAGAGCCTTAAAGGGTCTACCGTACAAGTAGGGTCGGAATTTACTAATTGCCCACACAACCGCTAAGCATTCTTTTTCAGTGGTTGAGTAGTTTTTCTCAGCCTTGATGAGACTGCGGCTTGCATAAGCAATGGTGCGTTCACCACCATCTTGCCACTGCACAAGAACTGCGCCGAGACCCGCATTGTTGGCGTCAGGATGGATTTCTGTGTCTGCGTCTTCATCAAAATGAGCAAGTATTGGGGCAGCTTCCAAACGCTGGGGCAATTCATTGAACGACTGCTGCTGCTCGACCGCCCAAATCAAAGGCACATCGTCGCGTGTAAGACGTGTCAGAGGCTCAGCAATTCTCGAGAATCCCTCGACGAAGCGTCTACAATAGGCGCACAAACCAAGGAAGCGTTGGACAGCCTTCTTGTCTGTGGGTGGTGAAAACTCGGCGACGGCAGCTAACTTGGCGGGGTCTGGTCGGACGCCTTTAGGACCAACGACATGGCCAAGAAATTTGAGCTCTTGGAACCCAAAGTAGCATTTTTCAGGCTTGATGGTGAGGTCGGCAGTACGGATCGCCGCGAGGACGCTCTCGAGTCGTGCGAGATGTTCGTCAAACGTGCTCGAAAACACGACGACGTCGTCCAAGTATACGAGGCAGGTTTGCCATTTGAGTTCAGCAAGCACGGTATCCATCATCCGCTGAAAAGTGGCAGGTGCGGAACAGAGACCGAAGGGGAGAACTTTGAACTCATAAAGGCCGTCAGGTGTCACAAACGCTGTTTTTTCACGATCCTATTCATCAACTTCGATTTGCCAATATCCGGATTTAAGATCCAACGAAGAAAAGAACTTGGCATGTTGTAGACGATCCAATGCGTCGTCGATGCGTGGCAGTGGATAAACATCGCGCTTGGTGACACGGTTCAACTTTCTGTAATCTACACAGAAGCCTAACGTGTTGTCTTTCTTTCTGATTAACACTACAGGGGAGGCCCACGGGCTTGTGGACGGCTGGATCACGTCGTCTTGGAGCATCTCTTTCACTTGGTGCTTGATCGCTTCCCTTTCCACTGGAGACACTCTGTAAGGATGCTGGCGAACAGGACGTGCGGATTCATCCGTAATAATGCTGGGCTTTGGGATGGACGTACGCCGTACTTTGGACGACGTTGAAAAACAGTCGGCATACTCATTCACGAGACTCAGTAGACGGTCTTTCTGATGGTCTGGCAGAGTAGCGTTAACGTGAATCCGTTATTTTAGGCTGGGTAACTCAGATTGCTGAGACGACTGCGATTTCCAATGTGCCAATGTCAGTAACATCAATGATTTCTCGAAGAAATGCGATTGTCGTTCCTCGCGGTACATGCCGATACTCGTTGCTAAAGTTTGTTAGCAAAACGACTGAACATTTGTTTTGCACCTAAAGAAGCCCTCTGGCTATGCAAATGTGGCGCTCAAGAAGCAGGGGGATGTTTGCCTCAGCAATTCCTTCAGCGACGTCCTCCATGTCGCATCGGACAAGGGTAAGCACACTGCTCTTGGGTGGCAACGTGGCGTGATCGCCGGCAACGCGAAGCGCGATGTCACGGTCGTTGTCATTACTGTGCGCTATGGCTTGTGTAGTAGCGAAACTGACTGTAGACTCTTGCAGGTCGATGATAGCGCCGTTCGCCTGAAGGAAATCCATGCCGAGTATAAGGTCCTTTGAACATTCAGGAAGAATGACGAAGTCGCCGATGTACGTGAAGCCCCCAATGTTGACTCGTGCCGTGCACCGGCCGATTGGGGTTAAGAGGTGCCCTCCTGCAGTACGAATCTGAGTTCCGGCCCATTGCGTCGAAATTTTGTTCAGCATACGTGCGAGATTCTGGCTGATAACAGACGTGTCCGCACCCGTGTCGATTAACGCCGTGACTTCGTGGTCATTTATGGTAACTGGTACGTCGCAAGATACTGACACCGAACTGCACTGATTTCTCTGTGTCTCAATTGCGTCATATCGCGGTCGACGTAGTGGAGGATCTTCAGCGTTCGCTACGTCAGCGACCTCACCTCCGCAGATCGCTGGACTCAGTTTTCCCGGGAAGCAGGGCTGGGTGAGCGACGCCTTGTTGCGCTCGGCGTGAAGAGGAGGCTGGAAGACCTGTTTCGGGCGGTTGACGGTGACCGGGTGTCATGGAATCGTGGGGCAAACGAGGTCCTGGCGTCCGCGAGGTAGGCTTCAATCTCTAGGGGGCGTTCGCCATTTCGTGGGCACGGCCCATTCAGTGAAAATGCACGGAGCCCAGCTCGGCGGTAAGGACATGCCCTGTAGAGGTGATCGGCTTCACCACAATGAAAACACAAGGGCCTCCGGTCTGCAGTGCGCCATGCGGCTGGGGCCGAAGCGGTCACTCGCATCGGAGGCACAATGATGTGGTCGTCCAGGGCCCAATTGCTGGGAGGGGGTTTTATCCCCCATCCTAAGTGAAAACGTCCCCAGTGTTCTTGTCTCTGATTGCAGAAATCACGAGCAAATCACAGGGATACACTGAGAGATCGGAGCTGAGGCAGATCGCTACGATCACCGACCTCTCAAATAAATAAGCACTTCCATTTATAATTAATTATAATTATATTTATAATTATAATAATTATAATTTATAATTATTTATAAGGAATATGCCATAAATGGAACTGCTGACCTCAAATAAATAAGCAGTTCCATTTAGGGCACATTCCTTATAATAGAAGCTGAATTCTGATAAGCAACGTCCTGCACACATTGTGCTCGATTTAAGAAGTGGCATAGAAACACATTTAAATGCTGGCGTATCTGAATTGAAACACTATTCTTAACCCTGATTATCGCTGGCGGGTTCAAAATGCTCATTCTGGCAGCCACCGTCGAGTTCGACGCGCCCCATAGTGAAATAGCACTAGTGAGAGCACGCTTTATGATTCTGTTAGTAGTCTGCACTGGAAATCACAGTCATGTCATAGCGAGTGGTGGTGAAATAGCAGCAGACAACACGAAACTGACAGCCACTGTCAGCAGCTTGAATGTCAAAGCACATTCATGTGGTTGCATTATTTATTTTGTTATCTGGCTCACACAAGTAATGCAATTAGGAGAACGAATATAAAACATCATTAGCCTAGTAAGGCCCAAAATGGTCATTCAGGCAACCACCGTCGAGTTTGACGCGCCCCATAGTGAAATAGCAGTAGTCGGAGCACGCTTTATGGCTCCGTTAGCAGTCTGCACTGAAAATTGAAGTGTTGTCATAGCCAATTTTCAATTTATTAATCTGACTCGAGCAAGTAATGCGAATGCAAGCACAATTATTAACGTGATTAACCTTGCTAGCATTTTTGTCATATTTACGTACCGGAAAAATGCTCAGCAAAGTTGAACGTGTTTTAGTGAGTCACTTTGTTCATTACAAGCCATAGGCAAAGTGACGGACAGATTCAGACAGTGACATTGGTGAAGTAATAAATGGTGAAAGTTGCAAAAGCTCTCACAGCACTGCTTTGCTGGACTCCATTCCATTGACTAGAAAAGTGCATTTGTAATGATGAAAGCGTCAAGACAGGAAATGATACCCCACTGCACAATGTTATATATGTGTACCACCACATGTTCCGGGCAGCAAAACCATCTGTTTATTAAGACTGAATGCAACAACATAGCAAGGTGCTGTTTCACAATATGGCACCTTTTCATGTGCACTTCTGGCAATCTACCGTATGCACTGATGCATAAACACATTAACAGGGGTAAGAGACGAAGTAACTGTGCAAGCCACGTGATGCTTTAAACATTTTGTAGCTGTTAATGTTTCTGTTGTCACAGCTGATAGCACTTTCTTTGGTGCAAGTTGGTTAATCACGTTGCGGCAACAGCACAAGAAGCAAGGTCAGAATAGTAGGAGAAAACAAAGCAAGGTGACAGACTGAGGAGGCAAGGTAGACAAGACAGAATGGCTTTAATGACATCGAAGAGGCCAGCCCTGCTATTCACAGGACTTGGTGCTTTGAATGAGACGAGTTAATGGAATTGTAAAAAAAGACGTGGCTGCAGCATGCTTACAAGAACAAATGCAAAAATAAAAGGATAGAAATAGGAATAAATACATACACGCACCGAAGAACTCACATGTTCACACACACGAACACAAACGCGAGCGCGAAAACTAAGATCTAAAATACAAAAAAGGGCAAAATAACAAATATACACAAACACACAAGAAAACACGCACACACATTTAACGCAGACGCGAGTAGAACTATTAGGAGTCAATTCACAAGCAGCTGTGCCTACATTGTCGTACTTTTTTTATGTACATATTGGCTCTGTTGCCTTCACTGTCATAAGAATGTTTTAGTAGCGACATATTCACTAATTAAGTTACTAACTAATTACCTGATGGCCCATATTGCAATTTACAAATTGTAGCCGTGGAGTTCGCAAGGCGGATCCACTTGGAGCGAATTCTCGGGATGACACCAGTTTCCAAATATTATTTCCTGAACTTTGCGCAGAAATGCATTGGCGTTCCAGTTAGGTTCTTAACAAAGCGTCGCTTTTTGCATTGAAGCACAAAATTAACTGGAATGCCAATGCATTTCTACGCTAAGTTCGGGAATTAATATCTCGAAACTGGTGTCATCCCGAGAATTCGTCCCAAGTGGATCCGCCTTGCGAACTCCACGGCTACAATTTGTAAATTGCAATATGGGCCATCAGGTAATTAGTTAACAACTTAATTCGTGAATTTCTGTTAATTATTCGATTATGCATTTCAATTTCTTGTGCAAGTAACGTCTGCCTCTTCGAGTAGACCAGCTCATGAACTAAAATTGTGCTATCTGCCACAGGCAACCTTTAAGAATTTTTGAAAGTGTTCGCTGAAACACCCTCTATATGTACCACAACACATTCTGCTACCTTATTATGAAAACTGCGAATTTGGAACGACTTTTTGCAATTTGAAGAGCTGCTGCTGCAATTAGCTGAAAGCTGAGTCATTGAAGTTGATAAGCCCCCGGGAATACGTTAATCGATGCAATAGGTTCATCACAAATTGATTTTTACTGGCCAAAAAAGCCTCCAAAATTTGGCCTTTTCCATAGACTCCCATACTTGGAACTTCGCTGGCCATTTGGAACGAGTTTTCTGCCGTAAGTAATGGTACCGCTTGCATGAGATGTCGGGCTAAGCGCCTAGAGCCTATTTCTACGGCAATATTTTTAAAGATGGCTTCTGTGATTAGTTATTTGGGAAAAACGACGCTCTCCCATAGAAAACGCGCACGTTTTCAGAGGTGGCCGCTAGAGGTGCTGTTTGGCGATGTCCCAAATACCTGGTAATGCTTCCGCGATCCGGCACATTCTCCAGCAAGGGTACCAAATTCTACACCTAATGCGTCGCGTCACTAACCGGGTTAGGGGCCTACTCGAATCTGAACTTCTGCGTCTTCGTGACGCACTCCTATCTCTCTATATGGCTACCAGCTCCCTTATTTAAATCTTCACCAACAGGACCTTAATCGCCTTGACGCACTCGAACGCAAAGCAACAAAAATTGCTTTGGGCCTCCCAATCAGTGCCAGCAACGACCGCCTAGATCAGCTGGGCGTCCACAACACAACAGAAGAGATTATTCTGACTTACCGGCGCAACTAGGAACTTCGCCTGAGCACCACCACTCAGGGACGCCACATCCTGGCCTATGTCGGCTTCTGTGTCTCCATGTCCACCAACTCTACGGCACTTTCGTCATCCTGCGCGGCACTTCTACGCATCGCGCCATTACCTCCCGACATGAATCCTTGTATACACGCACAACGCTGCGGGGCAGAATCAGCTATTTTCAGCATTTTATCCTCACTCCTCCAAACAGTCATTTCTACTACACGGAGGCTAGCGTTCCCTCACTGCGCTATGCCATAGTGGTTCTTTCGGGCAGCTATGTTATTCTCCATAGAGAAGTCCTTTCGGTTAAAGATCCCGCACTTGCTGAACTACATGCGATAGTAGCTGCTTGCCGCTATCTTCCCTCCAACACCCCGCGCCTGCCTATCATTTTCACAGACTCCATGGCCACCTGTCACTCGTTATTACGCGCGGAACTTCCTACCCCCCTTGGCACACATTCTACAAAGTAGTCTTAGTACACAAGTTGAAATCATGTGGGTATACCTGGCCACGCGGGACTGTTGGCGAACGAACGGGCTAACCAGCTCGCCTATGACACTCTTCGCCAGGCTCGCGACTTCCCCGGGCCAAGCTCACATGATTCCCGACCTCCTGCCATTTCTGTCCAGCCCTATCGACTCGCCCGCCGCGCGTTTCCGCCTTTACAACTCTGTCTATCTCGCGCACACGGCGTGCTCAACCGACAAGCCCCGACGGGTTCTCTTCTTTCTCCCACACGTGTACATCTCCTTCGCGCATTCGCAGAAGAGCCACCTCCGTGATCTCACAGGTGCGGCGATCATCCCAATGGCTCTCACATACTGTGGTCCTGCCCTCCTCCCCACCTTTCCCCCCCCCAACGTCTACCAACCTATCCCCTACCCCTTCAGCTGCTTGGTTGACCCTCGCAGCATCATTGCTGGCTCAGCGGTACTTGGCAACCTTAATTGCTGCAGAGATGAAAGGCGTGCCGGCGGGACCCTGAGCAATGTTTTTCACTTCGAAAATATAGTCCATGATGATGTAGGGCTGTTGACTTTAACAGACGGCGCCCATCCTGTCGATTTCCCTCGTACTGGTCCTCTTCAAAGTGTTTCTAAGTACAAGTAAAACAACAAAAGTGATTATTGATATGAAAAGTTGCCTTGTAAATACAGAGAACCCATTACAGTGCTTAAAAATAAATTTTCGCGGAATTAATGCTGTATTACCTCGCTTCACACGTTTCGAAGAAATGCACAGGCTACAACAGACACCATGCCAGAAAGCACGGAAACATTTTGGTCCCATGATGCCCCATAACTCTACTACACCTGGGCATACCGTGCACAGGCATTTAAAGACCGTCACAGTACCCACTACGATCGGGAATGAGCACGAATGACCATCGGCTTACGAGCACCACGCTACAAATATATTCGTCTAAAAATCAGCTATATAACGTAACAACCTGAGATCCGCAAGATATCTGCTGAGAATAGAGAAAATCACAATGCTTCGCTTGCCACGTACACAACAGCCGCTCTCCCCAGAAGAAACACTGCGTTCTTTAGTCCCAAATAACCAGTAGCGAAAAAAGAAACTGAGGGAAAAAAAGAAACAAGAGACACACGAGGTGTGCTTCCCGTGAAAAAGTAAAATAGGAGGTTTACATGACGATTTGTAGCTAATGTAAGGCTATTTCGCGGCGAAGCATTTTCATCAGTTCTTCAAATAAGGGTACTACTCGCATAGACTGCGCCGATCAAAACGGCAAAAGCCTATGCGACGCGCGCTCGCAAACCATAGGCTACTCAGCATCGGTGCAGTGCTTAGTTCGTGAGCGAGCGTAGATAAGTGAGCGAGGATCAGAGAATACTTTCTTGTTTAAATGAAAAACACGATGCGATAGTCTAAACTTTCTAGACACTTACCTCGCAAATGTAGGAGCTATCCGTTGCCTTTCAGTGATACCTCTTTACTTGGGCTTCCCATCTCTTCCTTCGCTCTGGGTCCCGGGGGAAGTGTAAACAACGAAGCCCTTTACGCATCGATCCGGTGCACTTGGGAACACAACAGCCCGTCATGTCGACTCGATGCACTTGACAAGCTTGTCATTCATGCGGCTGAACGCTGTCCAGCAAGTAGAAGCGTCAGCGAAGCATCCGCGCGCACTGTGTATCGAACTAAGCACCGGCACCAAGCACTCGCAACCGCTCGCTGTGAGTCAAGATGGCGTCGCAGCGAGAAAGCGGCGGCGCGGGGGCGGTCAAAGGATGGCACCACCCTGAACGGCGGCGCTGGCATCGAGGCACCCACCATGTATCGCACTGCAGCGCTTCCATGTGTCGTACATACTCGTGCAGTCGTAAAAAAACATTAGTGAAACTGCTGCGCCTTGCCGTTGAACAGAATCAGAAAAGTACAACACAGGTCTCTATCTTCTTATTATTGCTATTGCAATGTGGCAGCCTACATTAAAATCAAAGTTCATCCAAAGTCAAATGGGCATGAGTGCAGGAAGTGGACGAGCGGTAAACGAATAAAATAAAGCAATAGATGTGAACACGGATATATACTTTCTTCATGATATCGAGAAAGCGTCAATGAAGTTCTGAACTGCCGGTCGAGCGTTTGTGCTCAGCATTTTGTTGAGTAACATTGGAAGAGCGTATAATAGAAACTTTATTGGAATGGCCAAGATATTAAGGAGGGGTGATCGGAGCGTCTCCGTCCAGGACCCCACTGGCCTCTGCCGCCTGCCTGACCTGGCTAATTAAAGACTTTTGTCTTGGAAGAGCGTATAGGATATTTTCTTGTTGCATAGTTTGTTCCGGGTACCGAGTCGCGTAAATAATTGTTCTTTTTTCTAGCGACGCATGTTGTAATAGTGTTGTGCACGGTGGTGGTGTTGGGTGGCTACCACGCATCGTTTTTCGATATGCAAGAAAAAACCTCAGTTCGTAAATGTTAAATATGCTTAAATGCGCGCACGTGGAAACGACTCGGTGTTTATTTAAGAGGTAGGTCATAGATAGCCCTTCTAGCTCTTTTTTGTAACGTGTATATTACTTTCTCGTAGTCGCTTCCTGCAGTCTACAGGATTAACTAAATTAAATTTTGGGGTTTTACGGGCCAGAACCACGATCTGATTAGGACGCACGCAGTAGTGGGGGATTCCGGAAAATTTAAACCACCTGGGGTTCTTTAACGTGCATCTAAATCTAAGTGCACGGGGTGTTTTCGCATTTCGCCCCCATCGAAATGCGGCCGCCATGGCCGAGATTCGATCCCGCGACCTCGATCGTGCTCAGCAGCCCAACACCATAGCCGCTAATGGCCCATACGCGCTCAATCCGCACGCCCGCTCCGCATGCATGCGGACTGGGGCGGAAGCCTGTCCGATCGTCTGGACGGGCGGACGCACTTTTCCATCCGCATGCCTGCTCGTCTCTCATTGGCTGGTACGAGGCGGACGGCGGAGGACATCATCACGGCAAACATGGCGCTTGCTCGAAGCGAAGCGGTGACGCGAGGCCTAGGCAACAGCCGCGGCAGAAACAGTCGATTTTTTCTCGTTCTTGTGATTTTTACTAGTTATCCAGCACCCACGGAGATAGTCATCGAAGGCAGCAAGCCGGTGTACCCTCCTAGGCCTCATCAGTGCGGGCGATCGCCGACAGAAACAGACGGAGCGGAGGAAGTGTGTTGTGTTTGCGCAAGCGTCGGAAGAAATATTTCAAGCCGTTGACTTCGTGATTTCTTGTGCCGTGCTTCGCGTGTGCATTGCAAACGAGAAGGCCATCACGTACCCGTGTATTCTGAGTATACGACACATGTTCAGGGCGGTGGCGAAGTTAAAAGTGTCCGATCGGCGTACCCAGCGTACGCGACTTGTATGTGTTCTGTGTATGCAGTTTGTTGCCGCGAAGTGGTGAACGCCAGTCCTTTACAACCTTTAGAAGTGATGACAAGATCAGTAGCGATAAGATTTGTTGCTTCGGTATCGCTGTCATTTCTCGTGTGCTATACTGCGTGAGCCGTATTGCCACCTGCGATGCGCCGTGGTGACCGCCACGTTCGAGCTGTGTTGTTGCTGTTACGGAGTGTTCGCAAGATACCAATCGGGATATTCATGTGTCGCAGCTGTACTAGGCGTAAAAGTGCCCGTTTTAAGTGCGCGTTTCATACTCAGAAGTAGACTGTGCATATGTGTTTCCGATCGCATTTTCTTGTGTAGTACCCTGATAGAGAAGCCCTATCACACCGCTCTTTCAGCTTCGTACATGTGTCGTTTGTTTCAAAAGTTCTTACTGCACTTTTGAAGATGCTTCTATCGGTGAGGGTAATTTAGGGAACATCATAATAGTTACATACGTCAAGACATACTGCACTGTCCTGAAATGTGGACACGCCTGGGCACTAATGCCATGAATGCAAATTTCGGGCAGCCTTGATTTTTTTATTATGTGGACAGTAGTGTCAATAGCAGGAATTTATACATTGCACGAAGTAAGTAGCTTTATATTTGGGGGATACAAGTGTGTTGCATACACTAGATCCTAAACTGTCTGGCTTTTGCTGGTACCCAAGCACAGAGTCCCTTTGTGAAGAAACCAGTGGCATGGTAGATGAATATATTATAGTTAAGAAGCGCATGCTTCCTTCTGATTATGTACAAATTTACGTTTCCTGACAAAAAGCAACATACATCTAAAAATAAACAAGTAGGTCTGAGCAAAGGTGTGGTGATATATAATATATTCTGCTAGCAGCCAGCAGAATCGCATGAAAGAAATTTTGCCGACAGTTCTTTCTCAGCCGTAGTCCCGGTACTAATGCAGGCAGTAAAATCTAAAGTAAAGTTCGCTGTTACTTTGTAGATCCACTCTAGTTCTTTCTGTAGTTCGTGTCGTCCCTTTTGGCATGGGCCTTCAGTGTAATGCGAACAAAATTCATTACTAGTTCCAGCATAATCTGCCTGGGAAGTGCTGTAGGTTCTATCCTCTTGATGATTCTGCCAACAGTCACTGCCAACTAATGTGCCTTAAACTGACTTGCGCCTGCAATGTATGTCTATTGGTGTTTTTTCTGGTGCAATTTTATGTAGCTGTAAGCACACTGCTACCTATTATTCGTGGGTGTAGGATGTTGGATGCTATAAGTGGCCATCTCACTGATCTTTATTTTGTACAGGCCATGATTCCACTCATTAACTGAACTGTTTTCAGCTGCGCTGCCAGATAATGGAAAGAGGTGCCTCGCTTATTGTCATTCTTTAGGTTGTTCATGGCCACAGTGCATTGCACGTGAGAATTCAGCTGTTATAACAAAATATAAGGTGCCTATTGGCTGTCATGAGAATATTCTGAACAAAAATTTTCACAATTATGTCGGCATTAGTTACGTGATCGAAGCCAGTTAATGAGGACAAACTACTGGCAAGAATGTGACTTTGCCTGCATGTCTTCTCCCCATATTATATTAGCCACACTGTTTTAGTCAGTGGCCTGCATATTTCTTTTTACATGAATCCCAGCCAGATAAGATATTTAAAACCATCAATTTCAGGCTCATACACATGGACACTTCCTTATTTAATCATATTCTGGAAATGATACCCAAGCCCAGCTTAGATTAGCAACATGAGCTTAACTTAAGCATGCAATCAATAAAGAAAGAAGAAAGAAAGTTGCTGCATGTTAGAAAAAGAAATAATTCCACAGTTAGTAGGAAATAGTCCGGTGGAAAAAAATGACATGTATTGATGTCTTGATTGTGTGTATATATATATATATATATATATATAGAAACTTTACTTGACAGGAAAACATTTTAAGAAGTGGTAGTTGGAGCCCCTGAGTCCAGGGCCCCACTGGCCTCTGCTGCCTGCCTGACCTGGCTAATTAAGGACTTTTGTCCTGCCAAGTCGGAACGGACGAGCTGTGCCTCCCACTGCTCCATTGTGATAGTGTTAGTTGGCCTATGAGGGTGCTTAGCGTACTCTCAGGTTACATGTATTAGGGTAGGTATGCCACCGCACCAAGGGCACTTGGCCCGATAGCGAGTGGGATACATGCGTTTAGCATATTTAGATGGGAGAATACTCCGGTCTGTATTTTGTGCCAATTGGTGGCCTCTTCCATGCTAAGTTGTGGGTGAGGAGGCGGGTATATTCTGCAGACTCTGCGCTGATGAGCAATGATATCTTTGGCATTTAAATTCATGGGAATTTGTGAGGGATAGTGTGAGGGGTTGGGGTTAGAAGAGGACGACATCCCTCGGTTAGTAGACCCTTGAGCTAACGTGTTAGCCTGTACCCCCGTGTGTCCCAGGCACCAGAGTAGGCGATGGCGGTAGTTGAGCGATTTAGGGATTATCACGAGGCTAGCCGCTGTCATGTGCCCCTTGAGCAACATGCGACATGTCTCCCAGCAGTCCCTGACTACGACAGAGTCCCTTTCCAAATGCTCCGTGTGAGCGAGGGCGATCGCCACTGCTAACATTTCGGCCGAGGCGGGGGAGCCTGCTGTGTTCGACACGGTTAATAGCTGCTGGCAGATCACGTTCACGACTGCCAAGGCGTACCTGCTTTGGTAGTGCTGCCCTGTCGCCTCTGCATATGCAGCTGCGTTCGTGTAGTACGTATTGTATGTAGTGTTGTTGGAGCACATCGATTGAATATGTTGTGTGCATGCTTTGCACCTTTCCTTGTTGTACTCCAGATGCATGTTCATGGGAATGGGAGCTACTGTAATTTGGATCTCATTGAAGGAGGGAGAGGTACGGCCTGTTTGGTGAGATAAATGGGGTATGCTGGGCTATTGAGTCGAGCCAATATTGCCCTACCTGTTTTTGTGAAGCTGAGGCGCTCCCTCTGTCACATCAGAGTGGTCTGCCTCAGTTCGTCGAAAGTATTGTTTACTGCCAAGGGCTAGCATGCACTCCGTGGAGGTACATTTAGGCAGGCCCAGAGCCGCCTTGAAAGCTGTTTGAATTATTGTGTTGGCTTGCCTTTCGTCTTCCCTTTTCAGGATTTCGTATGGCAAGCCATATGTGATTCGACTAATCACTAGGGCCTGTACGAGCCTTAGGGTATCAATTTCTCGCATTCCCGCCTTTCTATACGTCACTCGACGTATCATGTGGGCTATGTTGTGGGTTGCAGATTTGAGGGTTTTGAGCGTCCGTGCTACTCTCCCATCGCTCTGAAGCCACAAACCCAGGACTCGCGTCGTGGGTACCTCTTGGACAGTTTGGCCCTCAACCACAATGTTTATCGACCCTATGGATTTGTAACCTTTCGCATGTATCCGGATGACTTCAGATTTTGTGGGCGCGCACTTTAGCCCACCCTTTGGGAAACTTCTCCACCGCTATACCACGGTTTGGAGCGTATATTCTTTATCCCCTAGGGAACCTCTGCTCGCCCACAGCGATATATATATATATATATATATATATATATATATATATATATCGTCCGCATAGAGCGTGTAACCTAGATCGGAGCATCTGATCCAGATTGCGCACGAGGCGATACATCACCATGTTGAACAGCAGAAGAGATGATATCGCTCCTTCAGGGGTTATAAGGTGTGCTGTTCATTTCACGCACACAGTAACATGTAAACACAAATTGTGTACGTACCTTGCGTTTACATGCATGTGTGTGTAAATAAAACAGCACAACTTCTCCTATCAAGACATGTAATACCAGCTAGACCCCATGTAAGGTGTTCTGTGCAGTGTTCAGCTAATCTTATTTAAATTTTTATCACTTGGTGCAGTTACAACATTTCATATACCTGCATGTAAACCAATTTATGGAGTACCAATAATCCCCTGCATGTGAGAATGCATATTTTAGACCAATGACAGTACCTGAGGCAGCAGGTTTTTATTTAGCCTTTGACATCACTTATTACAGTGGTAATGATGATTATGCCATGAAAACAACTCAGTTTTGTGTTCAGTATACCAGCATGAAATACTGAACGCAGCTACACTACTTCGTACACTAGCAGGATGAATTCCACTGCTCATCATTCTGTCATGTGTTGTTCTACAGTCATATGTGGTGACTGCATTTGGTGTCGAGTTCTATAGTCGGGGGGGGGGGGGGGGGTACAACTTAGGAAGGCAGGAGAGGCCCTGCCCAGATGACCGAAGCGCGACAGCCGATTGCCTCTGCAACTACAGAAATGTTCCCGCTGAAAAAATTGTGCTTCTAAAACGCGTATTTCTCGGTATAAATATAACACTTTTGTATCATGATGACTGGTGACTGGTTTGGTAGAGCTCCCATGATGAAAATGCTATGTGATGAAAATGCTACCGCAATGAACGCCAGCATTCTGACGCCGATGCCCTCTGGCGCTGTCTCTTGCCTGACAATGCCTGCTCCTCACTATGCGAGATTATTGTTTCTTTGCTCGACCTTAACACCATCACTTCTGAGCAGCACAAGGACCATTGGATTGCCTCCCTTATAGACTTGCTTTCTGGTTTATCGGAGCAACCAAGCAATTGCATGTTGCCTCGCCAAGCACATCATGTTGCCGTTCGCGACAACCTGCTTCACCAACGCAAATACAACCCCAACGGGCGCCAGTGGTTGTTAGTGGTACCCCGGAGTCTGCGTTCCGAAGTATGCGTAGCTTTCCATGCTGATCCACAGTGTGCGCACTTCGGAGTTTTCAAGACTTACCAGCTCCTTCAACAGCGGTATTACTGGTGCAGGATGTACAGCTACGTTCACAAGTTTGTTTGCTCTTGTCCCGATTTCCAGCGCCGGAAATCTTCACCCTGCCTCTTGTAAGCCGGTCTGCAACCTTTACCTTGCCCTATCCGGCCGTTTGGATGTGGATGCGTCGGTATCTATTTGTATGGGCGCCTTATATATCGCTACTGCAGTGTCTCGTAGCATACAATGATGACAGGACTGACGACGTGACTTACGTCGACATCGATTTTTGGCCACTTTGACCTGTCCGCTCCAACGGAAGTTCGTACCGATGCCAGCGGCCATGGTATCGGGGCTGTTTTGGCACAACAGCACGGATGCGACCGTGTCATTGCCTACGCTAGCTGTCTTATGTCACCAGCCGAACTCAATTACTCAATCACCGAACGTGAATGCCTCGCCCTCGTTTGGGCAGTGGATAAATTTCGCCCCTACCTGTATGGACGGCCTTTCACGGTTATCACCACGCCCTATGCTGGCTTTCGTCCTTAAAAGATCCAGCTGGATGTCTCGATCGGTGGGATCGGAGTACTCTTGCACAGTGGTGTATAAGACGGCCGACTCCATGAGGTCGCTGATTGCTTGTCACGTCATCCAATAAACCCAGCAGACCTTCCTGAGACTGGCGTGTCAACTTGTCCTCGCGCTTACCGCGTTTGGCGACAACAAAAATGAGCAGCGGCGTTACCCTTACCCGAGAGACATCATTCTCATCGGGACGGACCTGACAAGTTCCCCCTCATTGCGTATGTTCGTGCTGCAAGATGGCATATTGTACCATTACAGCATGCACCCTGATGGCCCTGAACTGCTGCTGGTAGTCCCCAAGCACATGCGTGAGACTGTACTCACACAGTTGCATGATGTTCCTACCACTGGTCATCTGGGAGTCTCAAAGACATGACCGTGTTCGGCATTTTTTGTTTTGGCCCAATATTTACCGTTCCATTTTGTTACGTTGCTTGTTGTAAATCTTGTCAGCACCGCAAAAACCACCATCCTTACCAGCTGGCTATCTTCAGCCCATTGAAATACCATCTGAGCCATTCTTTCGGGTTGGTCTTGGCCCTTTTCCTCTATCGCTTAGTGGGAACAAGCAGATAGCAGTTGCTACGGACTACACCACCTGGTAGGCGATCATGCGGGCTTTCCCTAGCAGTTGTGCAACCAACGTCACTGACTTCCTTCTCGAAGTTGTGATACTTCACCACGGCGCTCCCCGCAACTCCTTACTTACCGGGGCCACTACTTTCTATCACAGATTGTCCAGGACATCTTGCACACCTGCGACCCGCCGTAGTTGCTCAGTGGCTATGGTGTTGGGCTGCTGAGCACGAGGTCACGGGATTGAATCCCGACCGCGGCAGCCGCATTTCGATGGGGGCGAAATGCAAAAACACCCATGAACTTAGATTTAGGTGCACGTTAAAGAACCCCAGGTGGTCCAAATTTCCAGAGTCCCCCACTACGGCGTGCCTCATAATCAGATCGTGGCTTTCCCACGTAAAACCCCATAATTTTTTTTGCACACCTGCGCTACAAAGCACAACTTTACAACGGCATATCATCCTCAGACCAACAGCCTCACAGAGTGGCTCGCTGTGTACGTCTCTACCGACCACTGTGACTGGGATGCCGCTCTGCCGTTCGTCACATTTGCCTACAATACGTCCTGCCATGACTCTGCTGGTTTTTCTCCATTTTTTCTCTGGCATAGACAAGACCCTATACTACCGTTTGACACGATCCTCCCAGCCGTTCTCGATACAACATCAGAATATGCCCATGATGCCATATCTAGAGCTACAGAGGTACGTGAGATTGCACACCTGCGTCTGACCACCTCCCGGGAAAAGCAACGACGCATATATGATACTTGTCACCGCGATGCCCCCTTTCACCCTGGTGACATCATGCTTCTTAGTAAATCAGCATCCTGAGTTGGTCATTGTGAGAATCCGATTTCGCCCTATTCAGGCCCGTACCGTGTCTTGCGTCAAGTGACTGACGTGACTTACGAGATACAACCTCTCGATACGTACACACCGTGATCCTCCTCTGGTATCGTTCACGTCGCTCCACTGAAGCGATATCACTCGAACCTACCAAGCACCGGGACAGCGCCTTCGCCGCCGGGGATCATGCTATGAGGCACTACAGTAGCAAATGATGATGACAGGACTAACGAAGACGACGATTGCCGTTATTTGCACGCACAGGCTTCATCTTGTATGCCTGTCTTCTGCCCATTGTATATATCTTGTAAATGTATTGTCAAGCGTCTTTTCTCCCTGTAACAGTATATGTATATACATATTTGACGTGCAGCACAAAGAGCTGGTGTGACCAAAAAATGTACACCTGAGTGTTATGTTCCTTTTAATGGTGTCTAAGTTTAGTTAAAACAGTTTTGAATTTACAGATTTCTTCACATTTTTGTAGCTAAGAACCACAGTTAAAACCACAGAAGACTACCTGCATTCTGACTGGGAGGTTACAACACAATATTTGTGTTGTGTCCCTCCTGTCCATCGATGCAGGTCTTACACTATAAATGTAAGATGTTCACACCAGCATAGCTGAGCATCAACCCTTACATTTCAAAGGCTTTTTCGAATCCTGGGTAGTTATGCTTATAAGCATATTCTGACAGCAAATGTGCACCACCTTTATTTCACAGTGATGGAAAGGGATGTTTTTTCATAGCCAAGCTGTTCTAACATGCCTGCAGGAATACAGCAGTGCCTGGTGGCACTGTATAGTTCAGGCGTCATAATGAATAAGTAGTAAATAAAGCACATGATAATAAGGGGAGCTATATTTAGGAGGATTAGATTATCTAAGGCACATACAAAGTTGCTTTCAGCTTACTCAGCTTTGATTTGTTAGTCTATTTTACTCACGTAATCCATACCTGTTTGATTATACATTACATACTATACAGCTATCGCTAGTGGGTGAGTATAAATATTCTGGGGTTTATTTTTCAGTCCGACCTAACTTAGACTAAGCAGGATGAATATGTAACAGCGGCAGCTTGCAAAATGCCGCATTTTGTCAAATGTAACTTCCAGGACAGCAGCTCCCAAAATTGGAGAACTACTTCAATTTAGTAATGTAAGATCGATATTGCAGTATGCCTATCCAGTCTGGGACCCACAAACTAAAGTCCTTTCTGATATGCTTAAACTCGTACAAAACCACGCAGCTCGATTTGTTTCTACTAATTATAACTTTACTTCTAGGTGTCACTACCCCTATGGATGGGCTGGGAATGGAATTATTAAGCAGGCACAGAAAAAAAAGCGATTAGAAATGCTTTCCAAATTTTATTGGGGCATGGTTAAAGTCGGCAGGGAAACATACCTTTTGCTCCCTCACTTTACATCTCAAAGAGGTAATTATCAATGAAAAATAAGGGAAATTAATTTTAGAATGAATGTCTTTAATGGCTCATTTTTTCCATACACCATAAGTCAGTGGAATCAACTGCCAGAACAAATTACTGAATGCCGAACTGAAGTGGCTTTTCGAGCTTTGTTGTTAGATGTATAACAGTGTGCGTGGTTATTTCTGTTTTCACCCGCCGTGGTGGATCAGTCAGCTAAGGCATTGCGCTGCTGAGCACGAGATCGCGGGATCGAATCCTGGCCGTGGCGGTCGCATTTCGATAGAGGCGCAAAGCAAAAACGCCCGTGTGCTTGCGTTGTAATGCCCGTTAAAGAACCCCAGGTGGCCAAAATTAATCCAGAGCCCTCCACTACGGCGTGCCTCATATTTCAGAACTGGTTTTGGCGCATAAAACCGCAGAAAGAAAGAAAAAACAAAAGAAAGTTATTCTTGTTGGTGTGTAATAGCGCATGCAGTAGTATGTTTGCTTCATGCCGGCCTCGTGCAAATACAATGTATTCTTCCCCCAGCAATAATGTCTTCAGGCGGTGCAGGTATTAAAAAAAAAGCGTGGAACCCAAAGAACCATCTGTTGGTTTGTTATGAAAATAAAAAATGGCAACAATTGTTTCCTCACATTTTTGAGCTGTCCTGTCTTGTGCCATATGACCCTTCACTACATTGTCATGCAGCCAATAATTAAGAAAGACAAACACAAACCCACTTACTACATTAACCTTTTCACACAACGTGAGGTCACTGCACTCACTGCGAAGCTTAGTCACTTGATAATCTAGCTTTGCTTTCGGATGGAAAACAGGTACTGGCCAGCTGTCTGTTATGCTATGGATTTTTTCATTTTCTTAAAATATGGCTGTGAATGAGCTAGCTAGGTTGTTACTACATAACATGCAGCCCATGCCCAACTCACTCAAATAACCTGAGTATAGCTTGCAATAGTTCAATGATCATGTGCATCCTATGCAAGCTTATTTTTTTATATAGGGTAAAATAATAAAAATAGAACACCCATGTATGATGCTGACAGCATCAAACGGTGTCAAGTCGATCATGCTTGTTTGATGCCATGGCTGAGAGAGGGAGCATGCCTGTCATGGTACTGCTTAATCTTTATGCACTAAAAAAAAAAGCATGAACAAGCAAATGCAAGCATATGAGCAAGCTGTACTCGGAGCCTCACGCGAGCTCATTGGTAAAGAGGGGTGTCTTGTCGACCTACGCAGCTGTAATCCGCGACGGTCGTGCGTGTGTTCCGTGTTCTTGCGAACTGTCACTAGCACTACAAAAACTGCGGCAACGCGGCGAACACGGGGATTTCGGTAGAATCGCTCGGCGATACTATCGCTTTCGCGTAACGTAGAGCGCGGCACGTTGGATGATTCGAGAGGTTTTGCTCAATACGAAGGCAGCGTGCACTGAAAGTGATAGTGCGAGAATACCTCCCATGTTGCGACATGATGCGATTGCAAATACATATTTAAAAGGTGGCGCAGATAGGATGATTGTGCGGTGTTTCGAACAACGATGACGGCGCCAATGCAACACATGCGGATGCAGAACAGAATGTACAGCCTAAAGTCGCATTTTCACTGTGACGCGGAAACTTGAAGTCGCATCTGCAAAAATATGCCAGTGTCGTCTGCTGTCAAAGGTAGTTGCCAACCTTGAACACTTTGCTCCGCCGAATGGTTGCCAGCTGTCAACAGACCGCGTGGTCCAATCGGAGTGCGCGTGCAATCCGCTCGTGCGGATGCAGCGAACGACGACTTTCTCGACACGATCCGCCTTTTGGCCTTCCGCCCTCGTCCGCAAGAGGGCGGAGGCGTGCGGAGCGGGCGTGCGGATTGAGCGCGTATGGGCCATAAGGGCCTGTACACGCTCGAGCCGCCCATCGCCGCAAGCCGCATCGCACGCGGGCGGTTCAGTGGTGGCAGGCAGTTGGAGCAACCAGGCACAAAATTCAATTCACGCTGGGACCGGCGCGAGTGGTACTAAAGCCCCCATATTTATAAAAGTAGCGCCATCCACTACCCTCCTCCTCCGTTCCACTATCGCGCTCGGCGCGACCAGCGCGATCGAGGCGCGATATCGACAGTGGCGCCGCCTGCGTCGGGCCTGCCGTGGCAGACGACAGCTAACGCGCTACCAGAGGAAATCCGAGGAAAACTTCGATCGCGCCCTGCGGAGACGTTTTTGAGGCGTGATTTTGCTTCGTCAGTCAGTAACTGGTCTTAATAATGCCGTTTTGGAAGTAGCAACGCGACGATGCGAGACGGCGCAAATATCAAGTGTGCAGCAAGCGTTTGCGCACGCCGGATGGTAAACAAAAAAAGCCTTTTGCCCTCGCCTTGTCGGTTGCGGCAACTTAAGGCGCAGCAGCATGCCATCACAACGAAGTTCTTGTCCCTAACACGTTTGATCCGTTTGCGCGTACAGCATTTTCGTCGCACAGGCCCGAGAATGGCAGTCGGAGCGCGCTGGAAAGAAAAAAATATACAAAAGCGCGACGCGAACTTCCACGTGACACGGATTGGCCAATGGGGGAGCGGAGGAGGCTGGGGCGACAGGAGGCGGCTAAGAGAGGGCGAGGAGGAAGCGCCGGGGAGAGCGCGGTGGCGACGAGATCTAAGAATGGCGCTACTTTTATAAATATAGGGGTTTTAAGTGGTACCGTACGCATGCGCCCTCTGGCTGGCAAAACAGATAACCAGCGACTGGCAACATGCAACAGCGCATCGCAGCGTTTGTGTGCTGTCGACCAGCAAAATTTTGAACCGAGACAGGATTTTGTTATTACGTTTGTTTTCTTATTAGTTAATTTTCTGATTAGATAGCTCGAGCGGTTCGCATGTGCCGGCATCCGCACTCCGATTTGGGGACGCGACGTCTGTTGAGAGCTGGCAACCGAGAGGCGAGGCAAAGATGTTCGTCGGCAGTAGAGTTAGAGCGTACTAGATTATGGTCGAGTGGGACGAGCGGCTGGGGCGGCGCATGCTTTGCAGTGAGGCGCCCGACGTGGAAAAATACTGGGGCGGCGCTGCGGTCGAAGTGGATTGGGCCGCATCAAGGTCGCGCCGTTGGAAACTGCTGGCGATACTGCTCGGCAGGGTCATTCGTACTACTTCGCGCGCTGGTATTTGCGTTCAGACCGATCAAATGGGGTTCATAATTGCATATGACATGTATTTATGCCTTAAGAATAAATTGCTTTTCTTTCTCTTATTTATTTATTTTTTATTATTTTCTAATGCCGCTCGGTGATTGCGCGTGCATTGCGGCCGCAGTGTCGGCTTTCATTCTACTCTGTTAATGTACGGTTCCAATTGGAGAAAAATATTTTTCTCGTTCTTCAAGCAGCATGTATTTCTCGTATGTATTGTTGCGCATATAGTTTTCCATCAGTAGGTCTCGTTACTGTAGTCTCGTGAAACGCAGACGGAGAAACACATGTAACCTTCCTGCTTGCCGCTTCAAACAAGTAAACAGCATGTATATGCCCCATCCGGCGCTTTGTACTCAGATTTACGGGAAGCATTGTTATAGATAAAAAAAGACTAAACTGCAGCGCAACATTCCATTCAAGTTTCCGCCTTCCTCGCGTAACGGTGTGCGGAGTATGGTACGGGGTCATTTATTGCGGTAGGACCTAGAGCGCCGATAAGTGTTTGTTAGTCATTCTATATGCTCATCTTTGACCGTATAAGCCGTACGAGGAAATTGTTTCTCCTGTCAATACTTCAAAAAAAGAAAAGAACGAGAAGGAAAGAAAGAAAGCGGAGTAAACAGAATGCGGAGGAATTGCTACGGGGCTCTTTATTGCAGTCGGACCTCGAGCGCCGAAAACGGTTTTAGTTAGCCATTCTATATGCTAACCTTTGGCCGTAAGCCGTACATGGAATTTTTTTTCCAGTCGATACTTCAAAAAAGAAAAAAAACCTGCGCGGTAGCCTAATTAGTGCCTATATCGTGGATACGGCGTTGCGCTGCTAAACTGGAGCTCGCGAGTTCAATCCAGGTCACGGAATTCGATGGGAACGAAATGGAAAAAGGCTTGTGTACTTCTATTTAGGTGCACGTTAAATTAAGAACCCCAGGTGGCAAAAACTAAACCGGGTGCCTCATAATCATATCGTGGTTTTGCCACGTATAACCGAAGAATTTGCTTATATTAAAAAAAGAAAAAAGGAGGCGACTGCGTTCTTCGGCTTATTTCTGGGGGTGTAAACATAAATTATCCTCGAGTATGATTTCCGAGAAAAACATGTTACGCTTATGCTATATTTCATGCATAAATGTAATGCCGTTCCCAAATGTATGACCGCTCAACTCCGCAGCTTGTATATTATAAACGGCTGCGTTCAGTTATATATATATATATATATATATATATATATATATATATATATATATATGTGTGTGTGTGTGTGTGTGTGTGTGTGTGTCATTGATATACTGTACGACGCCGAATAGTCATTTTCGTTCGAATGTAACGCATGACAGCACTATTGAAATCTCGAAGGTGAGTCACTGCATGCAAGTGAGGACTGTTATTCCGAATGATTTTGCTGCCGGAGAGTCTTAGCTGTTGCGTAGAGGCGCAGTTCCTGAGAGAATTAACGGACGGGTGTTAATAAGTCCTGCTTAACAAGTTCCTAGCTCTCACTCAATATAAACGCCCCGTTTTGGGGCAGCCTGTAAATCTGCTAACTTGATTCAGGCTAGGAAAACTTTGTTTGACAGTCTCACCATGTTTGCAACCCATTAAAACTGGGTTGCCCATGTGATACGTACACTTATCTTCTTCAACGAACGCAACAGATCTGCGCATATCTCTGCGTGTATGTGAGACATGCCGTTCCTTTAATTGTTTCATTAGGGTCGTTATGATAGTGCACCGGATAACTGAACGCAGCCGTTTATAATATACAAGCTGCAGAGTTGAACGGTCATACATTCGGGAACGGCATTACATTTATGCATGCACGCATAAATGTAATGCCGCTCCCAAATGTATGACCGCTCAACTCTGCAGCTTGTATATTATAAACATGAAATATAGGATAAGCGTAACATGTTTTTCTCGGAAATCAGACTCGAGAATATTTTATGTTGTTTACACCCCCAGAAATAAGCCGAAGAACACAGCCACCTGCTTTTTTCTTTTTTTAATATAGGCAAATTCTTCGGTTTTACGTGACAAAACCACGATATGATTATGAGGTGCCCGGTTTAGTTTTTGCCACCTGGGGTTCTTTAAAGCGCACCTAAATAGAAGTACACGAGTCTTTTTCCATTTCGTTCCCACCTGGATTGAACCCACGAGCTCCAGTTTAGCAGCGCAAAGCCGTATCCACGATATAGGCACTAATTAGGCTACCGCGCAGGCTTTCTTTCTTTCTTTTTTCTTTTTTTAAGTATCGACTGGAAAAAAAAATTCCACGTACGGCTTACGGCCAAAGATTAGCATATAGAATGGCTAACTATAAAACCGTTTTCGGCGATCGAGGTCCGACTGCAATAAATAACCCCGTACCAATTACTCCGCATTCTGTTACGCGAGAAAGGCGGAAACTTGAATGGAATGTTGCACTGCAGTTTACTCTTTTTTTTTGTATCTATATCAATGCTTCCTGTAAATCTACAAGGCGCCGGATGGGGCAGATATGCTTTACTTGTTTGAAGCGGCAAGCAAGAAGGTTACATATGTCGCTTCGTCTGCGTTTCGCAAGACCTACTGATAGAAAACTATATATTGACACGTATACATGCTTATCTTTCACCGGCGGCCGCTTTCTACCGGCTAACAAATGTTAAACGTTATCGCTCGGCGCAGGACGCGCCTGTATAGGAAGTTTCTAGAACGTTATCGATGCTTCTTTCCGTTGCCTGTTTTCACCGACGCTTATGTTATCTGATTGTATGACCAACGCGAATTGTCTAGAACTTTCTGGAAGACCCGCGGGCATCAGGGATTAATCTGGAACCTTCGATGACTCAGGTACATAAGCCGACGCGTTTCGCCGCTGATCAGATTTTCGACGATCGCCGACTGTGTTCGCCGCTATCGTTGTGCTTTGAGTGTAGCTTGCTTTTGTGGGCACAGGTTCGCCCAATAAACAACCAGTTTCGTCATACACAGTTTTACGACTGTTTACTTCAGCGTCACTACTACGTGACATCTGGTGGAGGTGCTTTTGTGTCCATGCAGCGGACGCCCCCGAAAAGCCGTGATCCAAGCCCGAACCTCGAAGAGAGTACCAACGTCGTCCCGGAGCATCGAGCTAGCCTCAGGCTACAAAACCAACCCCCGGAGTACGGACGTCTTCCCGAGAAGACCAGGAAGTGCACGGCCACGACGACCGCATCAACCATGACAGCCTCAGTGCCGCCAACACTGATCGTGTTACAGCACCCCCGGGAGCCACCGACGTCCACGGATCAACATTTGAGGATCCGGAAAGCTGGCTGGAGACGTATGAAACGGTCGCTGTATTAAACAACTGGAACAGCGACGACAAGCTGCGCCACGTCTTCTTCTCATTGGAAGATGCTGCCAGGACGTGGTTCGAGAATGGGAGTCGACCTTGACAACATGGGACCTGTTCCGCCACGGCTTCCTGCAGACCTTTACAAGCGTTGTGCGCAAGGAAAGGGCCGAAGTTCTCCTAGAAGCCCGGGTACAGCTGCCCAACGAGAACATCACGATTTTCACGGAGGAGATGACTCGCCTGTTCAAGCACGCCGACCCCGACATGCCAGAAGAGAAAAAAGTTCGCTTCTTGATGAGGGGTGTCAAGCAAGAGCTCTTCGCGGGATTGATACGCAACCCGCCAAAGACTGTTGCTGAATTTATTTCCGAGGCCACAACCATTGAGAAGACACTCGACATGCGGACACGGCAATATAACCGCCGAACGCTGGCCTCCAACAACATCGACGTTCAAGCACTTGGCAGCAAAGACCTGCGCGAGACCATCAGAGCAGTCGTTCGCGAGGAACTGCAGAAGTTCTTCCCCAAGTCGCAGCCTCAAGTGGCATCTATCGCCGACATCGTCAAAGAGGAAGTTCAACGCTCATTTGGAGTTGCCGATGTGCAGCCGCAATCGCCGCAACCCCAGCCGGAAGCGCTGACCTACGCCTCCGTCGCCCGTCGTCAAGGCCCCCCTCCACGCTCGCGCCAGGGCCCCGTAACGCCGCAGTTCCGACGTCCACCACCGCCGCCGCCAGCACGCCCGTGCGTCGTCCAGCGCAGCTACCCGAGAAAGACGGACATTTGGTGCGCCCCCGACCACCACCCGCTCTGCTATCACTGCGGGGAAGCTGGTCATGTCTACCGCCGATGCCCATACCGCGAGATGGGCCTACGAGGGTTCGCCGTCCACGCGCCACGTCCACAACTTGGGGAGCGGCCACGTGACATCGCCGACTACCTCGCCGGAGCCCAGTGGCAACCACGACGACCCTCACGCTCGCCGTCACCAGGACGCTACTTGTCACCGCAGCGCCGACCATACACTGGCCCAGCCAGGGGCCGGTCCGTGAGCCCCTATCCGGGAAACTAAAAGCAGCAACCGATGGAGGTGCGGTTGCTGTACGACGCAATGCCGAAGATCCTCCGCCGCCATCGAAGAATATTCGCGAATCATCACGACGAGATATCAGCACGCCGCCTGGCAAGAGCCTTGACGACAACACTTCGCCGCTGAAAGAAGACCTGCCGACGCGACATAGCAGCGGCGGAGCAAGCCGACGCAGCCGTGATCCGACGCCACGACTTAACCGCCGCCACAGGACGAACAGGATGAAGACACTTTCTTGGGAACCATCAGTGCCGACGAATTCGCCGAACAACAGCGAGCCGACCCGGAACTAAGGAGCCTTGTAGACTACCTAGAAGGCAAGACCGTCATTGTGCCCCAGGTGTTCAGGCGAGGATTGGCGTCGTTTTTCCTGCAAAACGACATTCTCCTAAAGAAGAACTTCTCGCCTCTCCGAGCCAACTACCTCCTCGTGGTACCCTCCGCATTGCGCCCAGAGGTTCTGCAAGCTCTCCATGACGACCCAATGGCTGGACACCTCGGTTTTTCCCGCACGCTCGCAAGGATACAAGAAAAATACTACTGGCCTCGCCTCTCTGCCGACGTCGCCCATTACGTAAGGACATGCCGAGACTGTCAGCGACGCAAAACACCGCTGACAAATCCAGCCGGACTTCTGCAGCCGATCGAGCCACCTCGCAGACCGTTCCAGCAGATCGGGATGGACTTACTGGGGCCTTTTCCGACGTCGAAGTCCGGGAACAAATGGATTGTCGTAGCTACGCACTACCTCACCCGCTACGCAAAAACAAAAGCCTTGCCCAAAGGCAGTGCTGCCGAGGTAGCCCGATTCTTCGTGGAGAACATCCTCCTGCGTCACGGTGCCCCAGAAGTCCTCATCACCGACAGAGGTACAGCCTTCACGGCTGAACTAACTCAAGCTATCCTGCGCTACAGCCAGACAAGCCATCGCCGCACCACCGCCTACCACCCGCAGACGAATGGCCTCACCGAGCGCCTAAATAAGACCATCGCCGACGTGCTGGCAATGTACGTCGACGTCGAGCACAAGACGTGGGATGCCATCCTTCCGTACGTGACCTTCGCATACAACACGGCCGTGCAAGAAACGACGCACATGGCGCCGTTCAACCTGGTCTACGGAAGGAACCCGGCAACGACGCTTGACGCCATGCTACCAGACGTCGCTGACGAAGAAAATCTCGACGTTGCCACTTATTTGCAGCGTGCCGAAGAAGGTCGACAGCTCGCCCGCCTGCGCATCAAGAACCAGCAGAGGACCGACAGCCGACACTACAATCTACGACGACGCTACGTCGAGTACCAGCCCGGAGACCGTGTTTGGGTCTGGACTCCGATACGCCGACGAGGACTTAGCGAGAAACTCTTACGTCGCTATTTCGGACCATATAAGATCATCCGACGTATTGGCGCACTGGACTATGAGGTCGTGCCGGACGGTATTTCGCAATCACAGCGGCGCCGCGCACGACCTGAAGTCATCCACGTGGTGCGTCTTAAGCCTTTCTACGCCCGCTGAGGAACTTGGGTCCTTTGTTGCTTTGTTATTTTTGTCCCTTCCTGTACGCGTGGTTTTGTTTTCGCTTTCGTGTTTGTAGCATCGGGACGATGCTTTTTAAGGGGAGGGTATTGACACGTATACATGCTTATCTTTCACCGGCGGCCGCTTTCTACCGGCTAACAAATGTTAAACGTTATCGCTCGGCGCAGGACGCGCCTGTATAGGAAGTTTCTAGAACGTTATCGATGCTTCTTTCCGTTGCCTGTTTTCACCGACGCTTATGTTATCTGATTGTATGACCAACGCGAATTGTCTAGAACTTTCTGGAAGACCCGCGGGCATCAGGGATTAATCTGGAACCTTCGATGACTCAGGTATATAAGCCGACGCGTTTCGCCGCTGATCAGATTTTCGACGATCGCCGACTGTGTTCGCCGCTATCGTTGTGCTTTGAGTGTAGCTTGCTTTTGTGGGCACAGGTTCGCCCAATAAACAACCAGTTTCGTCATACACAGTTTTACGACTGTTTACTTCAGCGTCACTACTACGTGACAATATGCGTAACAATACACACGAGAGATACATGCTGCTTGAAGAACGAGAAAAGTATTTTTTCTCCAAAGGGAACCGTACAATAACATAGTAGAATGAAAGCCGACACTGCGGCCGCAATGCACGCGCACTCATCGAGCGGCATTAGAAAATAATAAAAAATAACTAAATAAAAGAAAAAAAATGAATTTATTCTTAAGGCATAACTGCATGTCATATGCAATTATGAACCCCATTTGATTGGTCTGAACGCAAATACCAGCGCGCGAAGTTGTACGAATGACCCTGCCGAGCAGTATCGCCAGCAGTTTCCAACGGTGCGACCTTGATGCGGCCCAATTCACTTCGACCGCAGCGCCGCCCCTGTATTTTTCCACGTCGGGCGCCTCAGTGCAAAGCATGCGCCGCCCCAGCCGCTCGTCCCACTCGACCATATTCTAGTACACTCTAGTCGGCAGCTATCGTCAACAGCAGACGACACTGGCATATTTTTGTCGACGTGGGTTCAAGCAACGCCTCCTCATTTTAGGAGGCGTTGGTTCAAGCTTCCGCGTCACGGCGAAAACGCGACTATTGCATTCTGTTCTGCGACCGCATGTCTTGCGTTGGCGCGGTGACCCACCTTTCGAACACCGTGCAGTGATCTTACCTACGCCTTTTCTTTTTTCGTTTTCCTTTTTTTTTTAATTCATTGCTACCGCATAATGTTGTAACAACATACATCGCTATGTACTCGGTTGTGTGCGGCGCGATGGCGCATTTTTTGTAGATGTGCTAGCGAAAGCTTGCAAGACCGGACCGCGCGTGCTCGCGAACACGCGTTTTTAGGCCAATGAACAAGGGATTTGTCGCAGCAACAGCGTAGCACGCTGAAGCGCCGCAGCGTTATACAGGGTGTTCATTTTTAAGTTTTAGAGATATTTTAGAGATCGTCTGTGGCAGGTAGCATAATTCTTATCATTGAGCTGGGTTATTCGATGAGGCGGACATTAGTAACACGAGAAATCGAAACCCATATTGAAATAATTAACAAAAATTGAGTAACGAACTTCTTAGTTAATTACTTGACGACACATATTGTATCCACTTGGGATTAATTTCCAGAATGACACCAGTTTGGAGATATGCGCCATCAAACTCGCCGTAAAAATGCAATGTTGTTCCACTTATTTTTTTACCAAAATGCTGTTTTATACACTGAAGCACGAAAGTAACTGGAACGCCCATGTATTTTGTCCCACACTTTGGGAAATATTGTCTCGAAACTGGCTTCATCCTGGAAATTCATTTCAAGTGGATGCGTCTTGCAAACTCACCGGCTATAATTAGTAAATTGCAATATGTGTCATAAAGTAATTAACTAACAAATTCATTAGTCACTTTTTGTTAGTTGAATACGTGTTTGCAGCCCCTTCACTACTTATTCATACCTCATTCACATTTAAACAATCTACAGCCTGTTGTCAAAGTGCATACAGGCATGCTTCATCTCTCATCACTGGTGGCAATCAAGGCCGGATGTTCGCCTTGAGTCCGTTTGCTGCTGTCAACATCATCCATGCACGCATTCTCTTTTCATTCTTTTTCCTAGGTTAAAAATAATCTTGCACAGGATGCATGAAGTCAGTGAGCTATAGCAAACTACTCAAGTTGTTCGATTGAGTTGGGCATGGGCCAAATGTCGTTCATGTAGCGACAACCTAGCTAGCTAATACACAGCCGCATTTTAAAAAAGTGATAATTGCATAGACTAACATAAACAGGTGCTCAGTACCGGCATTTCATCTCAAAGCAAACCAAGATAATCAAGTGACTAAGCTTTGCAATGAGTCATTGGTCTCGCATATGAAATGGTTGGTATAGTAAGTGGTTTTATATTTGCCTTTATTAATCAGTAACTGCTTAAACAGGTACATGACAATGAAATCAAATGCTGGCTGATATGGTGCGCAAGACACAAGTAGCAGAGAACATTTTCCATGCCTGCTGTCACACCAATTCCAACATGCTGCAGCTTGTAGGCAATGAATGCATGTTCATTCTGTCAGTGCAACTTGCGCCAACCTCTAATGAAAGAACAGATTGTCTGCATTATAGACAGTATTTCATTAGCACCATGTGCAGGGCAGCACAAGAAAGTAAGGGAATCTTTGTTCCCATTTTGTTATTTTCATAACCAACAGATAGTTTCTTGGGTAGAGCTTTGTTACGAATGCACAGTATGTTCTGTGTAACTCTGCAATCTGGACGTGTTATATCATCATCCGGTCACTCCATAAGTAGTCAAACAAATGCAGATAGCCCCATGAGCACTGTGAAACAGAACACAGAAATTTATAGTTAGGAAGCCACAGTGACTCAGCCTCTGCGCAAACATAAAATTTTTCCATGAGAAAAAAATGCGTAGTGGCAAATCAGGTACGCATTCACATGCACCGTACTAATCCATATATCACAAGTAATGTTTCACTCGTTCTCGTTTTGCTTGCAGTGGCACAAACCTTATTGCAGCATTCTCTGTGGAGTAAATTAACCTAACAAATCGCAACTACTTGTTGACTCTGTTAACATATATTAGCCCCCAGGCTCTCTTGTATTCCTGCACACATGTTACAATAGCATGGCTATGCACAATCACCTCGTCCCATTCCTGTGAAATGAAGGTGGTGTATGTTTGTTACCAAAATGTGCTTGAAAGCATAACTGCTTACCATTATTTAAGCCACTCAAAAGTAAAGATGGATGTTCAGCCTTGCTGGTGTGGCATTTCATAGGTTGTAACCCACTAGGATATTTTTAACCAAGCAATGAAGAAATTATATGGTCACGCCATACCATCAGTACGACTGAGGTGTTGCTTCCCCAAGGAGTCTCACTGCCACCTTTCCCATTTTGTAAACACTTTGCAAATACAAACTAGCACATGGTATGTAGTCACATTATATGCTTTCTGTATGCTTGGTGAAGTGCACCAAGCATTTTCTCACCCTTAAAACCTGGGCTAATGCTGCCTTTTTTTAATAATAATTATGCAATAACCTTACTCAATGCATTACTGTGAGATTAATAGCTGGCTTGACAGTAGCACTGCACACATACCCTCATACGACATTGCAGACATACTCTATGGAGGCTGGCCACAATCAGCGTAACTTTGAAAGCCAGCTGAACAGTGTGTGTATCAAATAAATGTCTCATCCATTGAGAGGTTATATATCTGTCTGTGATGTAATTATCAATTCAGAATACATATGGCACAAGAACAATACACAAGACAACACAACCAAGTTCCCGGTGAGCAAAATGAGACTTCATTAAGCACCACTATGGCTTGGGTGCCTCTTTGTGCATTGTACAAGTAAAGGTGGGCGAATGTAAATGTTTTCAAATACGAATTGAATAAAATAGTATGTATCAAATATTCAATAGTCATATGACGACACACGTACCTGTAGTAGCAATATTTATTTCCATATCATTAGGTACCACACCTTAACTAGTGCAAAAAGAGAGATACATATTGGGGACAAAGGATAAGTTTTAAATGCAATACTACTAATTGTTATGTAAAAAATTGACATAAATAGTCTATCAACAACTTTAGAGCCTGGCTGCAAAGAAGCATTCCAAGAAAGAATGGCTGCTGAATGGCCAGCTTTCAAAAACATGCAATATATTGTTCCCAAGAAAACATCAAAGTTGTAGAAAAAAAAAAGAAAAGCTGATGAAGGACCTACATGTCGTAGACGTATGTAAAACTACTCGTTGCAAGGAAAACAGCACAGACTTGTAGCATAAAAGATCGGTCTGCTAGATCAAGAGATGTGTGGTCATCTTCCGTGGGAAAAAAAGGCCTATGGGAAAGTTTTGTTGGCAATATGACTGAAACATACTTTCGTCAACATGCTTGCCTTTGGGAGGCTACATAGACTTGTTCACAAGCAAGTACCTGTCACGTATTCATCGTTAAAGAATTTCAATTAATATAATGACACGAGAGCCTCCTCTGATCAGGAAAAATAATAGTTGTGTGGTCATATATACATAATATTTAGAATGCTAAGGTACCCTTTTCCACATTGTGCAAGTACTCATGAAAGACAAGACTGCAAGAAACAGCATGACACTAATGCAAAATCCATAACTGATTATGTCAATGAGATTTACATTTCATGTGGCAAAGTATTTCACAGGCCAGATAGCATGTGACATATATGATTCAGAGATACGTCATTGTATCAGGGCACAAGTATTGTACAACTGATAATTTTGGGAATAAAGAAATAACAAGCATTAATTCCCGGTATGTCACCTTGCCACTTGTATCTTAAAAAGGACTATAATTTATATGTCAAGCTTGTACCATCACGTTTATGTGACCATACATGTGTACCCCATCTTTAATGAACCGTTGCTCTAAGTTATGACCACTGTCATGTCATTCCTGTACAATAATTGTGGTTTTGCACAATACACCTAGAAAACGTTTGAGCGACATTGCAGTACTTCTTCTTGTATGTGCACACCGGCTTTCAGTCACAACACCCACACCAGACTAAGGTACCTAAACTGCTTTCATTCCAGAAAACCCCAACCAAGGTTTAGGTTCTTGAGGACTCAAGTTACATGCGTCCTTTGATCTAAGGCTGTTTTCTGCATGCAATGAATTTTAGGATTTCTGCTTTGCAAATCAATGTTAACCTGATAAAAGGGATGGTGAGCCAAAACTTGCATTCCTGATACTAGTTACTACTGGGGCCAGATTAACCTATGGGCTAAGGGGGCTGCAGCTCCAGGCCAGGGGGCCCTGTGAGAAAAATTTTTCCTTGAATTAAACTTTATTCCTTGCATACCGTATAGATTAAAACATATGTGAACAAATACATTGGGATCACTCGCTCGAGGCTAGTTGCGATCCATAAGAAATCTATGTAGAGGAAGCAAAGCAATTAATTTAGCACAGACACATGTACTTAAACTCAGCAACAATATGCACTTTACATTAGAAGAAGTAGAGAATAGAATACAAAGAATCTTCAAAATACAAACGGTGTCATTGAACATCTACAAGTAAAGGGAAATGCACCAGAAAAAAGAAAAAGGAAGCGGTGAATGTATTAATAAACATACGAAAGAAGATCACGAAAATACAGTTTTAATTATCTCTGAAAATTGGCTGCATTTCTAACTTCTTAGGGCTGAACGTTCCTCTCGACTACTCCAACACTTCAAATTCTCCATTTACTACACACATTACAGGCCTTTGGAACCACAAAATTTTGTTTAGTGCACTGTGTGTACAGTGTCCTGATTCGGTAAAGTAGGGATGGTAATATCGATGAACGATTAATCGATTAATCGATTAATCGACTAAAAGTACGCCACAAAACGATTAATCGTCATCGATGTGTACCTTTAATTTAATCGGTTTAATCGATTAAAGCAGTTCGATTAATCGTTTTCCAGACAGTGACTAAAGTGGCGTGAAAATTTTGAAATCGTACTGTAGAATGCGGAGTACGAGCAACGACCGCGCGACTGTGAAGACCGAGAGCGACTGTCGACTGTTTTCCCGAGTCATGTCGAGCTGGCCAAGCGCTTCCCCGCTTTACGCGCACGTCACACAGGCTGCCTGGGGCCCGGAGAGAGGCCGCCCCTGTGGAGGAAGAAATAAACTAGGCGAGAGCATTACGTGAGGCAGCTAGTCTTGGCAAGCGAACTCACCGTCAAGCGATTTCCTTTGCTTTTTACTTCGCAGTAGGGTCAACACATGACCCTGAGTGACAAAACGTATTGGCCGATAATGTTTGGTTCGCAGCAGTTTCAAATCAGTGCGCACCCGTTCAGCTGCGCTGCTGCCCTGCACCCGGCAGCATTAAACCTACCGCGCGCTCTGATGTGGCGATCACGTGTTGCGCCATTACTTCTTGATGTCAGTAGTGCTGCGATGTTCTCTTCTAATTATGCCTTCCTCCATGCCCACCCTCCTAAGTAAGCGCCATTTTTAACATACAGGGTGTTCATTTTTAAGTTTTACGGAATTTTTAGAAATCGCCTGTGGCAGGTAGCATAATCTTATCATTGAGCTGGGTTATTCGATGAGGCGCAAATTCGCACGAGAAATCGAAACACATATTCAACTAATTAACAAAAAATCACTGATTAACTTCTTAGTTAATTACTTTACGACACATAACAATTCACGAATTGTAGCCGGTGATCTTGTCAGGCGTATCCACTTGCAATGAATTTCCAGAACGACACCAGTTTGGAGATATGCGCCATCATACTCGCCGTAAAAATGCACTGTTGTTCCACTTAATTTTTTACCAAAATGCATTGAAGCACAAAAGTAACTGTAACGTCCATGTATTTCGTCCCACACTTTGAGAAATAGTATCTCGAAACTGGTGTCATCCTGGAAATTCATTTCAAGTAGATGCGTCTTGCAAGCTCACCGGCTACAGTTCGTAAATTGCGATATCTGTCATAAAGTAATTAACCAAGAAGTTCATTAGTCAATTTTTGTTAATTGGTTGAATATGTCTTTCGATTGCTCGTGCTACTAATGTCCACCGCTCAACGATAAGAAGTATGCTACCTGCCACAGGCGATTTTTAAAAATTCCGTAGTAGTTGTCACATAGTAGTTACGATGAAGAAAACAGTCGCAAAACAGTGAATGACGAAACGGACTTTTTATTGGGCGAGCCTGTGCCCACAAAAGCAAGTTTCACTCGAAGCACAACGATAGCGGCGAACACAATCGGCGAAATCTGATCAGCGGCGAAGCGCGTCGGCTTTTATACATGAGTCATCGAAGGTTCCAGAGTAATCTCTGGTACCCGCGTGTCTTCCAGAAGGTACTAGAGAATTGGCGTCGCTCATACAATCAGATTACATAAGCGTCGGTGACAACTGACAACGGATAGAAGCATCGATAACGTTCGAGAAAATTCCGATACATGCAGGCGCTTCCTGCGCCGAGTGATAACGTTTAAGGTGGCGGTCCGGCAGCACCAGCCCCCCGTTTTGAGTACCTTTGGAGCAAGCGCGGTGGCTCTTCTACTTAGGATATAAAGTTGTGGTATATACCATAAAAAAGCTTAATTCTTGTATATTCTAACTATAGATAATATTAAGAAATTGATTAATGTGATTTAGAAATAAATGTTCAAGAACAAGCATGAGATGCATGGTTTTTGCAAACTGTGTCTCAGTTGTGACCATATTTAGAAGAAATTACCACATTTACTGCATTGCGGCTTGCTCTGTAGCTTTAGGACATATTTATTTCCTAGACGCAGCAAAACAATGTTAAATTTTTACTTTTTGGATAAATTGCTTTTGAAGTTTGCCAAAATATCGCAACTTCTGTTGTAAACAGTTTAGCCCGGCAACTACACGCTCAAGGAAGCTAAATTTTGGACAAATTAGAGATCAAGCAATTTCCAATTGGGATGCAAAATTTCATTTATGTACCTTTTTTGGCTTTCCTAATAATGCGACCGAAATTAATCAATATTTGGAATTCTGGTTTTACTTTTGCCCATTTTTGCGGGAAGGTACTAAAGCTACGAAGGTGCGGTGTAAAACTACTAAAGGTACATGAATGAAATTTAGCGTCCTACATGGAAATTCCTTGAACTCTAATTGTCCAAAATTTAGCTTTCTAGAGCATGTAGTGGCCGGGCTGTTTACAACAGAAGTTGCGATATTTGGCAATCTTCAAAAGCAAATTATCCAAAAAGTAAAAATTCAACATTATTTTGCTGCCTCTAGGCAATAGATAAATATGTCCTAAAGCCATAGAGCAAGCCGCAATGCAGTAAATGCGGTAGTTTCTTCTAAATATGGTCACAACTGAGACACATTTTGCAAAAACCGTGTATATCATGCTTGATCTTGAACATTTATTTCTAAACCACATTATTCAATTTCTTTATAATATAAATAGTTGGAATCTACAAGAATTAGGCTTTTTTATGGCATATACGACAACTTTATATCCTAAGTAGAAGAGCCACCACGGTTGCTCCAAAAGTACTCGAAACGGGGGGCTGGTGCCGCCGGAGTGGGACCACCACCTTAACATTTGTTAGCCGGTGAAAAGCGGTCACCGGGGAAAGATAAACAAGTACACGTGTCAATATGAACACTCTGTATATTGCTTATTCCTTCACTAGTGACTAGTGGCAATTATAGTTGACCTCTAACAAATTAAACATTATGCTTTATCAAAATTTATACGCTTGTATGTCTTATCCTGGTTCCACCTTTCAAGCGTTAAAATAGGTACTTATGTGAATAGATAACTGTGTTTCAGCCTTTTTAAAGCACCCGAAAAAAAAAAATCGAATAATCGACGAAAAACCCCGCATCGAAATCGATTAATCGATGATGCGCTAAAGGGACGAACGAATAATCGTTAATCGATTAAAACATTTAATCGACCATCCCTACGGTAAAGTTGGTAGCAGAGAGTGGGTAGTCTGTAACCATGCATTTATTAACTATTACAAGAGTTTAAAAAGTTAGAAATGAAGTAAACGGTAAAATGTGTACATGTTGAAAGAGCGGTGTCATGTTAGCATTGTAATGTGAGGAAGTCATAAAGCGGACAGCCCTCTTTTGAAGTTTTATAAATGGTTCAATGTATGAATGGCCCCGAGATGTAACACAGTACCACAGATGGCTGTGGAACAAGCTGAAATAAATTTGTCAAAGGGTTTCTGCATCAAAACAATTTCGGCACTTGAGCAGAATATAACAAGCCTTGCCGAGATTTTTGCAAAGCTTGTCAATGTCAGGTTTACATAGAAACGACTCATCTAATTTGTACAACCCCTTGATGGGCTCCTCAGCAGAGGACCGTTCGCCAGGGCCCTGTGGAAAATTTTAGTTATACTATAAAAGTTGTAAAGTGTCTTCCAAGGCGTATTCTACCATAATAATTCTTTAAAACGGTACAGTAGCAGCTGAAATAGAAGCAAAGAATCTGTAGTACAAGGAGGTGACCTGCTCTTCGTGTACAGAGGCATTCTTTTTTTGCTCGACCAGCAACGCAAAGGACTTTCCTCTCTTGCCTACTCCCATATAAGAAATGAGGGTTCACCTCCTTCTCTCTTTTTTTTGCAAAACACCTGATGCACCTTTCTTCCATTTTTTTTATTTAGATCATGACAATGGCATAGTACATCCATGTTATATTGACAAGTCTAACTGCACTGCAATGAGTTTGTTGACATGATGGCAGATAATAATTAATGTAAGGAGACGGATCGTTGCGAAGGTGCGTGAAGCTATATATTGTTCCTTCGTCAATTCCGCGCCTTACGTCTCTCATGTTGCCTAGCTTTCTGTTGTCCTTTGGTGCAGGCTACATGGCGACATTCACAAAAGATTCCCAGATGTTAGGCCCTTCTCGCATGCCAGTCTTGTACGATGAATTACTGAGGCGGTTCGCACTGGTAACATTAGTAGCCACCCTAACCGTGATTATGTAGCAACATGGCACCACCCATGCAGCCCAGACCACCCACTTCAATCCTAACCCAATTTGCACTTTTACTAGCTGTACGCCCTTGACAGCAACAAATAAAAAAATCCATCACTGCCTAGTCTCATCTCACACTGAGGACAAAGCACGAGGTATTTTTTGTTGTTCTTATTGAGATCAGCTGTTTGTTTTGACACTGCTAGGACTACACAGGCAGTAAAAGTGGTTCAATTTCTATTTAGCAGATGGCACCACAGCAGTAGCGATGGTGATGCATTGACGATGCAGAACGCTACAAAGGTTTAATTGTTCACTGCATCATTAATTTCCTACTCTGCTCTAGTATGGTACGTGATGACAGTGGTGAGCAAATGCCAAATATTCCATGAGCAGGTGGTGTGGTGCATGTGAACATATATCAAGGCGTTTGCTTTTACTAAAACTGGCTAAGGAGGCTGCATTGAACTGCTCAGATAGCGTGTCGATGAACCGAAGCCCCGCAGTAGCATTCATTGAAACGCAGCCTATAGTTACAACATAGGAAGATTTGTTGCATCACTGCACCAACAGTAGCGGATGTATCGAAAGGATGGCAAGCAGACGCTAAGCAGCTGACGCAGCGCGGACGAACACATCTTGAGGGGCATTCAACCTTCCTATTGGCTAAGAAGCCCTGTAGCTGCCCCAGTGCTACAAGGAACTACTGAGATGGAGTACAACTCGCAAAGCACATTTTTCAGCATGAAAGGTTCGGCAGTGGCTGATAAGGTGAGTGCTGCGTCGTCACATCCAAAAGAAATAGTATGCAGCACATTTGCATTGTTTACATTACAGCACATGACACCTAGCACGAAATTAATAATTGCAATACGTGGAGCAGTGATACAACTTTTAAGCTGTTCCCTAGCCTCCCCTCTTCATAAAGAGTAAAATGTGCAGACACAACTCTGGAAACAAACAACATGTGTGCAAAGCAAGGAAAGCTGGTTTGATACAATACCTATACTGAGATGCAAAGAGCACAAACGACCAGCAGTGCTTCTGCACTGTTTACTTCAGAGCACATGCATAAAAAGCACCCTAAAGAGCTTGTACTGTGTCCAACTGAGCAGCTGCTTAAGCTACAAGAAAGTTCGGCTAAGGAGGAGGTTTCATTATTTTCCAATGTATGTGTACAAGTACGGTTTGTTTCCGCCTTCTTGAATTTTGGGTCTAATGTTCTGTATGCACGGTTCACTTCAAAGCATATGCACATCGCATAAAACGAACGCTTACATGCCTAGCACCACTGCGACACACAGCACGTGTAAGTTAACAGTACCCTTCACTTCGTAAAGTAAGAACCCCAGCACTCAAACGATCTGTACGTGTTCGCAGTCACCAAGGCGCATCGCAGCCGCCAAAACAGCTCACATTAAGCAAGGCACAAAGAGCACATTACGAATGGCTGCGATGACGCGACAATAAAGCTCATCACTACAGGTCGTATCGTCACTCCTGAAGCACAAACCAGGCCACTGCACAATGCACATACACGTATGAGCTTCACGGCGATGAAGCGCACACACACACCTAGGCACACCATACGCCGAGGCGGGCGATCGCACTCTTTTCATTCTGACGCGTACTGAACATGTGTCATGCTTAGAATGCACGTATGTGATGGCCTTGGCGTTTGTACTGCTGGTACTGCACACGCGAAATACGGCCCAACACAAACGAAATCGCCGGTTTCATTGCTTCCGACCCTCGCATAAACACATATCCGTCTGTTGCCGTTGACGATCGCACGCACTGAAGAGGTCAGGCAGGGTACAGCGGATTGCTGCGTTCGACGACTATCTCAGCGACTGCTCGATAACTCCTTGCAATGATCCCAAAAACCGAAAAAAAAGTTGCAGTGGCTTAGCTCGGCTATGCCAGTATATACGTAGCGTTAGCAAAGGTTCAGCTGATTATTCTTAGCTTTCCTGGTTGTCTAGATTGTCAAGGATTAGCTTGATTGTCATGCTTACTGCTGCTCCAATGACACACGCGGTATACGTATTATGTGGCACATGTATATAGCCTTCTTCTGTTCATTCCTCCTACGCTCAACCGCTAATTGCCAGGCAACTACTTCGGGATCCGATGAGTCAAGCTTCTCCGTTCTTCTGCACTGTTGAGCAGCATTTGCGCTCTCCTCCATGGCTATACCACACTGGCAAACGCCAGTCAGAAGCGCAGTGTCAGACGGCGACTGCACAGCGAGCGCACGCCGGCGCCAGTGCGTCTACCACGGCGACGTCACTCCTCTGGAATGCGCAGACCGGCGGCGGCGGAGTGCGCGAGAGGTGCCGGCTCGGGTGCGCAAGCCGTGTGACATCACTGATCCTTGCACATGCGCAGCACGGCTCTTGATGTGCCACGCGAAACGGGCTTGGCTAGGCCAGTGTAGCTAATGCTACAAAAAATGCCACAGCAGCCTAGGCCTCGCGCTTCGCTTTAAACCAGCGCCATGTCTGTGCAGTCGCCGCATACATGCTGCATACTGGCAAAAGTCGACGACCGCCTCTCGTGCCGTAAGAGCGGCCATTTTAAGCGGACCGCGCGAGGGCGGTGTGGCTTGCGGCGATGGGCGGCTCGAGCGTGTACAGGCCCTAAGCAACCACGGCGGGTAATCTACAGTATGTTTAAGAAAATACGTCCTAAAGGCATTGAGAATGGAGAAGGCGCGATAATTTAAGCAATTTTCTCTGGATCATACTTTAGGAAAACTAGAGGTAGTAATTACACTAAGATTTTGAACCGAGTCAGATGACTGCTACCAATTCAAGAGCCGTAAGCATGTCATCCAAGTTCGTAGCCGGTTTAAAATGTAAGATGACCAATTTCTACAGCGCAGAGTATTGCAGTCAGTTTCCCTCAGAAAACCGAAACTGATCTGCCGCAGAGCAAAACTGTCGCATGCCGACTAGATTTATTAGGAAACCAATACTCTAATCCTGACCGCGAACACCTATGATGCAGTAGCACACCCAGGATCTCGGCCAGGGGGGGGTTGACAGTTTGCCAATACCATCTAAACAGCACTAATTCCGATTTCTTCACAGGAAATTGTCAAAGAAAGCGCTTTTTGCGAGTGTGCAGACGATAGCGCATCTTACATCTTAGTTGCAGTACCCGAATGCGCAAGGAAAGAAAAGGGGTTAAACAAAAGGGGAGGTTAGGTCGGCCTCAGGGGGGGGTTACAACCCCCGAATCCCCCCCCGTCGGTGCACCACTGCTATGATGGCACGTGCACAGTGGTGACGCCTAGCTGTGGCGGCGGTCATGAAAGCCAACGAAGGTTTGATAAAGACGCTCACTTCGGTCGGGACTCCCACCGGCGACCTCGTGCTGAGCAGCAGTATGCCAACACCGCTCAGCCACCGCGGAGGCGGATAGTAAAACAAAACACAAGCACACTCGAGGTGTACATGAAATAGATCATTTAATCGTCCAATGAGCGTAAAACTTTTACACATGAAACACTGGTTGTATGAAACATGACACCATGGTAAAACACGATTTCCACTCAACCGTACAGCAATCCCGTCGGCTTTGCCAAGCGTGACAACAATCTAAACGTAATTACAACCTCAGCAATGACGTCTTATTAAGTACTGATAGTTGGAACTCGCATGGCTCTAAATGAATGCGCCCACTGGGAAGACCGTTGTCAGAAAACTTCGCAAGGTCGCGCACTCAAGCTACGACATGCAGAAACGCCAAAGGAACTGTTAAGAGCGAACTAGTTCGTTGTACTTTTAATGACTTGATACATTTAAACAGAACACGCTGAAAACACCCACTATTTTCTATATACCATGGGCTTTCTTTATTTAAGGTGCATAAAAAATAGTGATATAAAATCATTATATACAGTGCAGCAGGAAATTGCCTTTCCAACACAACAGTCGCCTTCCGTGTGCCCGTTTCTTACAGACGGCAAGAGGCCATAAGGTAATATCTAAACGCTTAATTAAAGCTACAAACCGACAAATTTGCCGCTGAGTGTAAAATGGCAGTCTAGCAAAGGTACAATTTTCCTCGGAGATCAAAAAGCAAATATCCGTGGATAAAAAACAGCACAAAGAAACACACAGCGGCCGAACCGCATGTGACAATCTAAAAATGGTGAGCACCAAAAACGTACATTTTCCGGAGTTTGGGAGCCATATCCTCCCCAAAGGCACACTTGATCGTCACATTTCAGCGCTATAGAGTCAGTTGTCCTTTTCGTCAGCTAGGCACTTGAGGATTTCGCGTCCGATAGCCCGCGCCATGGGCGGCGGCACGGCGTTGCCGACTTGCCGATGTCTGTCCAGGATGGTGCCGAAGAAGCGGTAAGTGTCCGGGAACCCCTGCGACCTAGCACACTCCCGCACGCTCACGACGCGGTGCTGCTCGGGGTGCAGAACTCGGCCCTGCTTGCCCATCGGCTCCGGGTTGGTCACGGTGGTGCTGAAGAACCCGTCCCACTCGAGTCGACCGTACAGCCCTGCCCAGTGGTTGTGTCGGTTGCCCGTGTGCGGGAGGCACCACGGGATCAGCGTGTTGTCTTGTCGGCACAGCGGGTCGCACGGCTTGTCCGAGGCACAGGGGCAGACCCCGCGGAGGGCACCAGTCGACGACTTGCCGTTCTTGGCATCGTGGTGCGTGTAGCGCAGCTTCTTGGTGTACGTCACACCGTCCGAGAGCCGCACGACGGTGTTGGGCAGGTCGCGCCAGTCGGAGCCCGGGGCCAGGGGAATGTGCCGCATGCGGGCTTCGACCAAGGGCGCCATCTCCTTGCACACGTGATCCCGCAGCACCGCGCCACCGGCGCGAAGACTCTTCTGGAACGGGGTCGGGGCCTGGGCGCCGTACGGAATCTCGTCGAACTTGGCGCCGTTGCGGATCTCGGGCAGGTCCGACATGGCGTCGCGGACGGTGATGGTCCTGAGCGGAGCGGACGACGACCACTTGCAGTTGGACAGATACTTGCGGTCGTCCACCATTACGGTCAGCTGGCAGGCCCGAGGAGCGAACACGTGCTGCGGTTCCGGGTAGAGCGGAAGCTTTTCTCCCGGGGCAGCCGCCAGGATGATGGCTCTCCTGCGAGTCTGCGGTACTCCGTAGTTCCCGGCCTGAAGCACGCCGAAGGTGCACTGGTAACCCATGCTGATGAGGCAGCGCAGGGTCAGCTTGAGAACCATGCTGCGCTTGAACGAGACGAAGTTGCGCACGTTCTCGAGCAAGAAGAAGCGCGGCCGGTAGTACTCGCAGTAGCTCAGGTATGAGGCAATGAGCGAGTTCTTGAACTGGGAGTACTGCCTTGAGTTGAAGCGGTTCATACCGCTGAAGCCCTGGCACGGAGGTCCGCCGCAGAGCAGCTCGACGTCTCCCTTCTGCGGCAGCGCCTGCCCATGCTCGTTGACGGTCTCGCCGTCCATTACCAGGCGCAAGAGACGATTGCAGTCGTCGGTGAAGATGGTGGCAGTCCGGGAAGTTCAGACGGAAGGCCGTGGCCGCGGGCTCTTCCCGCTCGATGGCCCAGCAGGACTCGCTGACGCCGGCCTGGTGGAATCCCTCGGACAGGCCTCCGCAGCCCGCGAAGACGTCGAGACTGCGTAGCTTGCGCTGCGGCACGTAGTACTCTTCGGGCGGTTCGATGTTGACGGCATTGCTCGAACTCTTGCCTTTCTTACCCTTGCCCTTGCCGAGACAGCCCATCATGCGTGCCTTGGATGAAGGCTCCACGAAACGCTTGGTCTCACTGTCGTACGCTTCGGTAAAGTAGAAGCGGTGAGGGCCTCGGCGAAGATACTCTTCGACGTCCTCAGCCAGGTTTTCGCTGTACACAACGTAGCACTTGCCGCACACCTTGTTCAGCCCGACCACAGCCTCTTCTTCGGAGTAGTACAAGAGGCAGAGGTTGGTGTCCAGCTTTGGCTGATGCGTGTTCTCGGAGCGGTAAAATTTCTTGACCCTCAGCCTGAACCTTTCGGGCTCGTTTTTGGCATTACCACTGCCTGATTTTCTATAAATGGATACGATCTTGCCGATCTTGAAGGGTTCGGGTACGTCGGCGTTTGATCCCTTGATGTACTCGGAACGTTTGCGGTAGTACTCTGGGTATATGTCCTCGTCCACGTCTTCCTTTTTGACGCTGCCCTTGTTCTTGCTCTTGGGCGGCTTGAAGTCAAACTGGAACGCATCCGGCTCCAGGAAGACACACTCGCCGACGCAGAACGAGTTGCCCTGGAACAAGATGCTCGAATAGCAGAGTTTGCCGCCATCTTCCTCGATGACCTCTCCCGGAACAGGAGTCTCCAGTTTCCCCTGCGCTTCTGCATGACGACACGAGGTACACGCTTGCGTCACGTCGCACTCCTCTGGGCAAGACAGTTCGGGCGGGTCGATGAAGCGCGCGTGCTCCGGTTCGTAGGCCTTCTGGTAGAAGAACGACCTTCCGTCGTCGTCACCCTGCAGCACGCATTCGTCCTCCAAACTGTGCACGCCACCACGAGAGAACCAGTCCTGGGCTGCGGGTTTGAGCACCACTGTACAGAGGTCATTCACTGTGCTGAGACTCTGGTTCTCGCATTCGTTGGCGAGAAAGAGCTCGCGAGGATCGGACGATTCGCCCAGCACGGTGTCCGAACCCCTCCAGAACCAGTGCGCGTGGAACATCTTCTCGCCCCACGAAGTTTCGTACATGTAGACAATTCGGGCCACGTACAGCGGTGTACCGGGATCCTTGGGGGTGACGAGCACGAAGTCGCCCCATCGCAGCTCGTGGCCGTTGACCACGGCACGCGAGAAGTACGATTTCTTGTTGAGCGTGGCGACCGGCTTGTCGTCAACCCAGCAGACGTGGCTGCCACCGCGCTGCATCGTCTTGCGCGATGCAGGCGCCTCCGCCTGCACGGCCTTGCGGTCGAGCTTGTCCTCCATCTCTTCCGTGTCGCCGTCGTCTTCTTCCGCTTCCTGGAAGACCTTGTTGAGGCAGCGCCGCTCTATGCAGCACTGCTTCTGCCTGCCCGTGCCTCCAAACTTCACCATGTCCTTGCACGCCCTGCACTTGCCACAGTCGGCCGACTGGCACGCTTCGCAAACTCCGCACCGCTTGCGACGGGCAGCGTTGGAAGCCTTGTCATCGATCTGACCGTGGAACAGCACCTCGAAGACGTCTCGTACGAGCGGCGTTGTCGTAGCCAACGTACAGACGGACTTCTTGGGCAACGCTTTGCGTCGACCGCGCCGCATCGCTCGCCGCTGACCCAACGTCACGCCAGCCAGGTTAACCAAGCTCCGCAGGCAGGGCGTCACGATCAGGTGCACCTCGTCGTCGTCTCCGGTAACGTCGAAACTCTGCACCTGATCGATAACGAACTGGGCATTTCGAAGCAGCGAGTCCTCAGTGAACTTGGCGATGCCCTGAGGCGGGGGCGTCAGCTCGAGTTTGTTGAGCAGGTCCTCGTACGTGGTGTTCGGGTCCTTCACGACCGTCTCGATCACCAACTTGCTCATGTAGATCTTTTCCTTGATGGCGTCGATGAAGGGCGCGTACTGCTCGCTGGGCGACATGAGCACGTAGTCGGCGTACGGAGTGGTGAATCCGATCACAGCGTTCTCGCCACCGTCGAAACCCGCGGTCCACCAGGCTCCGATCGGTCCCAACGCCTTGCAGCATATGCCGTTCTCGGGGGAAGGGTCCTCGTCGTAAATGGGCTTCACGTACCCGCTGAAGTAGAGCTCCACGTCGCGCTCGATCAGGCCGGCGTCGATGGGGCACAGGTGCGTGTGCCGGTCGTAGACAGCGAACTGCGTGAGCTTGTGCTGCGGCGTGTCCATCACGTCGTCGCCGCCGTCGTCGACGGCGGCCTCGTTATCGAACACGCTCAACCGCGGGTCGGTAAGCGCCGAGAACTCGTCGACGGCGTCCGCCGGGTCACCCTCGAAAAGCCGCAACTCGGCGGCGTCCAGCACCTGCCGACAGTCGGAGCAACGGGTGTAGCTCACCTCCGCGACAGCCGGTTTTTTCTCGCTCTTGACGCGCTTCGCCATCTGACTAAACAGCGCGGTCAGGGTAGGCTGGCTGCCGCCGGCAGCGTCGCCGTTGGAGCGTCGCTTGCGTTTCCCACCTTTGAGCTTGGCGGCCGGCGGCGACGGCAACTCCTCTTTGTCGTCGCTCCCTTCGCGGTCGTCCGAGCCTCCGTTCGCCCCGCCGCATTTCTCGTCCGATGAGCACTTGCCGTTCGTCGTATCCAATTTCACGGTGGACACGGGCACCCCGTTGACAGTTTCCATCTTGTCGGTGACGTCTTTCGCGGAGAACAAACTATATTGCGAGATAAAATCGGTCACCAACACCACATACACGGGGGACCGGCTAACAAAGACCCCCACGCTACAAGCGGTTTTCCGCGAAAAACATAGCGCGCGAAGCGGCGGTGGCGCCGCCTTCTTATCGCTTGCTGCTCAGTCCCGCTTACCAATTGATAATACCGCCGGAAAAAAAAATGATAGCGACTTTTTCTTTGCCTAACATATTTTGTATTTATTTTGTTTTGTAGTGTTGTCTGTGTGTACGTAATAGAGCCTTCGTTATAGAGTAGCGTTACCATAGTTACGGAGGACGCCGCCGAGCCATGCCAAAAAACAAAGCAGCACCTGTCGTTTTCGGCTCGGCGGCATCGGTATTCGCAACTGTTTCACATGCTGCGGCCGGAGCGAAAAAATAGGCGAGATCGCACGCGTCGCAATGTGATTTTTTTAGGGCTCATTCACATGACTGCGATTTGAACAACGGGACTAGTGCGACGCCCAGGGTTGCTTGCTGCATGGTTTTGTTGCACAAGCCATGTAATTTCTTTAATGTAATGAAAAAAACGGGTGCGTTATAATTGACCTCTCTTTATTAGGCCCAAATAATACGTGTGTTTTGTAATTTAAAAACGCTTCAAAGTTTAATTTGTTTTCGAGTGCGCAACAGCGGTTTATGAAGTTCAATACGAGGAGAAATGGCGGACGTAAACAGCTGATCGCTGGTTGTCGTTCAGCGCTGTGTGCTGTCTCGTGTGTGTTTTATGCCCGTGTCGTTCTTCCTGCGGTACAACAAATTACAAGAGGACCTATCAACAAGCCCCTCTAGCGGTTGTCATCGCATATGCAGTATTCGGAATTCGTCTGCAGCGAAGTCGTCAAGTCAACGCAGAGACCCTCGCGCTACCCGTGCTTAACGTCAGCCTCCGAAAAAAGAATGTGTGTATGTTGCTCGTGATTGCGCATAAGCGGTTCCTGCTCCTAGCAATATTCTTGCACCAAACTTAGCAGCGAACACCAACCCAAAAGCTCACGTCGGCCCCTGAAGGAAGCCGCAAATGATCTGTGTGTAATTGCTGAACGTGCCATGGAATTTGCGTTGTGAACGTTAATCTTAGCGCCAGCCTGGTTCGTCCGTCTCGGCGCGTGTGCTGTAATTATTCATACAAGTGCTCTCTGAATATTTCGAAAGGCGTAAAAGCCGACACCACATTTTTGGGGGGAGCTGCAGTCACTTGTGTACATAGTATCATATCATTCTGACAGACATGGACGTCGTTTATTTTCTCGTCCTGTTTCTCGCGCTGTTAGTGTGCTTTTAATCTGTATCAAGAAGCTTAAGTCAATATTCTGCAGTACGTAGCGCAGCCGCGTAGCCCCACGGCTTACACTAAAATAGGTTGTTAGGAGTAGGTTTGTTTAATAGCAAAATCGAATGTTCACATTTTGTATTCATATTGGCAAGTGTAAAGTAAGAAAATATCGTAACTATCCGCTAATAGCATACGTGTGCTTCTACCTGCTTGAGCACATTATCTAAGAGTGAGGCTGAAAACTCCAGATAACCAAAAACATATGCAGCTGGAGCAGGCACTATGGTTCCTTTCCTGGAAATGAAAGCCATCATCCCAGTCTGTTAAGCTAGTCATGTACTTAACCTATATTATACCAATGGTAGAGCATGCTAACTGGAGCCATTTCAAACTAGATTATTTGACCAAATTAAGAAAGTTCTAGGAAAGCGTCAAGGTACAATCTAATCTTGTATTCCCGAATTGATTGTATTAGCAAAACTTTATGCCTCCCTGAATTGACTGCCTTAACCTAATGCTGAAAACAGGGGAAGCTTATTCCATTTCTTGCTGTTGAAAAGCTGCTAGAATCTCAGTAAGACTTCTTATGTTCTGAGGGAAAGTGAGGGGCACTGACAATATCTCTAAGCTTTTGTATGAGCTTTCACCTTGAATGAGAATGGAATAAAAATATTTACCTTTGCAAGCCTCAGAATCCAAACATTCTCCAAATTTTGAGGAGCCACATTAAATTTTTGAGATATAGACAATAATAAGTGTGCCTAAGTACAAGTACACACTGAACACACTTGAGTGTCTGAGTGGCCAGCTGCGAATGCAAAAGTGTCCATAGCTGCTACCTCGAGGTAACTGCAATAGGTCACGCATATAGCGTGACCTATTGACCGTAGCATTTGTCCGTAGTTGCATATTCTTTAAATTGTTCCGTCCGTAAAAGCGTACCGTGCAAAAACTGTGGCGTTTTCATATATTGTGAGTTGTCTCTACAACCAGAAAATTGGGACGACATCCGAAGGCCATGCCTTCCCGTGAGGGACACCTTGTACTATTTACCAACTCGCAGCGCGTGTGAATAACGGAAAAATTATGCAAAAGTACATACTATCAGCACCCGAAGCCAACCTAAAAAAAGCATCGCGTGATTAGCAACGTAGGGTGTCAACAAACGCATATAAATCACACAACCGAATCTGACCTACAAGTTTTTATCTGCACTGTTCGCCTGTCGGTGCTGATGTTACGTACCGATTGCGCAATCCAAGGCTACACTCAATTAGTTGCACTGTTCGAGGCTTGTTGAGCCAATATTTATAGACAAAAAAGTATCTATAAACGTTGCGTTGAGCGACCGCTATCATTTTCCAAAACGGACCACGAAATAGCTCTTGGCACAATTTCGACGGAAAATCGCAGCGATTGCTGCGACGCTGATCGAATGGTCATCGGCTGCGACGAACCGGTTGGTCGCAGCCAAAAATCGCAGAATCGGCCCTGCGACTGCAACTTTCGTCGCATGTGTCGGAAATCACACTTCCGGTGCGATGAAAATCGCACCATGTGAAACGACCTTAACGCAGCTGTTTCGGTGCCTCACTCTTTGCAGGGATAATGACAGGTGGCCGCGACCAAGGGTCTCTCACTGGAAACTGGTGAGTAATACGGAATGTTTAATATTTTTCCTGCGAGCTTTGTCGTTTATGTTATGGGTAGCGTTCAAAAACAGGTAAATGTGTGCATTTCTCGTTGATTGAGTTCGCCCTGTGGGTGATTAACTTTCTCAAACCGATAGCAAGTAGATCGTGTTGTTAGTATTGGAATTTTTTTAATATTCAGGCGTAATGTCATGCAGCGGGTGGTTTGCAGGTGCTTTAAACATGCTCCGAACATGTTAATACAATGTCATTGACCTGTTGATCGAGTTGGCACGCAGTTACGCTTTCCTGCTTCGCACTTCATGCTGTGTTATCTGCTAAGTTTTCATGAATATTTTAATATTGTTTGAAAACACGAGCGGTTGTGATCAACCGTTCGATGCTTGTGTTTCCAAAAGAAAATTTGCAAGGATGATCTAATGTTGTATACATGGTTTCATGTCGCCTGACCTGAACTTTGGACAAGTGTATACCCCATGTATAAACCATTTTTTCATGGGCACCGCCATTGCGTAGACTGTGGCGCCATCTATGGGCAGTTGGCATGCTGGTTTGGCCGAACGCCCATGTTGTATGCTGTGGTATACGCTCGGCGGCAGTTTCTGATGGATTTATTCACTCTCCCGTGGTGTATTTAGCATGCAACGGCGTCTTCTATGTGGAGAACGGTCCTGTGAGGCCTAGTGAAGGAATTTAAGTCTGAAGTAATTAAGCGGCTGGAGTTTCTGCTGGCGTTAGGACGGACGGAGACACCCAGCGCGAAGTGTGTGCGTTTGAGAACTGTTCTACCTCAAATATCAGTTAGGTATTTCTGAAAGTTAGTTTCACATATGTTACCTTACTGCAGCATTCTCAGCACTGTAATTCTGTGATGTGTTTTGTCACCGATCTCGGGGGCGTGCGGGTGTTAGAGGAGATGGAGTAGGCAGGCGCGTGGCAAAACAGCAAAAGGATTTTTAATTACGCACGAACCCAAGACCCGAACAAAAGGAAACAAAAATAAACAAGCACACTAAAACACACCGCGGGGACAATACTAACGAAGTTACAACCTAAAGCCTAATATACTAAGAATGTTCCTATTTGTGCCTACACTCGTCTGTGGCGGCTAATTCACCAAAGTCAGGCAACCTTGTATTAACGCTGGGACGCTGCGAATAAGAGTCACCTTGTGTTCGTCGTTGCACGTTTGTCCGTGTCCGAAGCTCGTCGGCCCTTTCTCTCCGAATTCAGCGCTCTTGTCGATTCTGCAGACGTCTGTGCCTCGCTGTCGTCGCGTCGTCTCTTTTGTCGCTGTTTAGCTCATCAGTGCTCCGTCGGTGGCGAGCTCATCATCTCGTTATTGATGGCGTTCGCCGTAGCTTAGGCCCACCTGCCTAGGCCTAGCGTCGGGATGCGTCGCAACTTCTTCAGGAGTGCCAACGTGTCGTCCCGAGGAGATTCGAATGTGCCGGTCTGCTGCAGAAGGGGGATCCTCTCTGGGGTGCCTGGTCCTGCCGTGAGAAGCTGCAGCGCGTCCAGGAGCCTCGCCCGAACTTGCCGAGGTCGACGGCCACACCTTGGACGGCCAGCGTCGCGGACTCAACCCGACCCCCAAGTCTCCTGTCGCCAGAACATAGCTGGAGATGCGACCTTTCTGACCCGGTGCCACGCTGAAACTCAACGGACAGCGCCGTTCATCCCTCGACTATGCCTCGGTTCGTGCGCCTCGCGCGCTCGCGCCGTTCGGAACCCCGTGTTTCTCGTGCTCCTTTTCTTTTTCGCGCCACCGGCGGCCTCTTACATATGACATGGGTCCCCTTTTTGAGTTTTTTTTCCAAAAAACTGCTTACTCCTGATCTGTGGGGGGAGGGGGTGACGTTCGGGTGATGACTGTGACTCCTCGTAGTGACATTGGTGCCGGCTCGTGTGAAGACTTGATGCACTACACAACACCACCACACACTTCACTGCACAATTCACCAGTTGCACTGTTCACCACGTTTAAGAGTTCACTTTGTGCACATTTCACCTATGTATTCACCTTAGTCCCGTCCGCGTTATATTTCACAGTCTCAATTGTCAATCGCCCTACTCATGAAGTCCGCTCCCACATTCTGTCTGCCTTTGATATATTGTATATGGAAGCAATACTCTTGCAAGGTGAGGCTCCATCTCATTAACCTACCATTTGTCAGTTTAGCTTTGCTCAAAAACTGTAGTGGTTGGTGATCTGTTTGCACCCGAAATTGTTTGCCGAATAGATATATGTGAAACTTTTTCACAGCCCAAACGAGAGCTAGGCATTCCTTTTCTGCTGTAGAATAATTTTGCTCAGCCTTATTTAGTCGCCTACTAGCAAAAAACACGGGATGGAGTTTTTCTTCTTTCTCTTGCAAAAGTACTGCTCCTAACGCTTTGTCTGATGCGTCTGTGCGAAGCACGAACTCTTTCTGTGTATCCGGTGCTAGAAGAACCGGCAGATGTGCCAAACTGTTCTTTAACATCTCAAAGGCCTTCTGATGTCTATCTTCCCATTCTACTATGTTGCTCGCTCCCTTCTTTGTTAATTCTATCAGAGGACCTGCCACTCCAGCGTAATGTGAGATGAACTCCTATAGAACCCTGTCAAACCTAGAAACGATTGCACCTGTTTCTTAGTCCGTGGTCTGCATACCGCTTGAATCTTCTCCAGCGTATCCTCGCTGGGTTCAACCATGCCCATTCCTAACTTGTGCCCTAAGAATTCTACAGGAGCATAACCTAACTCACATTTGGTGGGTTTGATTGTCAATCCTGCATCCTTGATTCTTATTAATAACTGTTCCAGGGCTAGTAAATGTTCTTCCCACGTGTCTGTGGCAACTAAGATGTCGTCAATATAGTGCTCGACATGCGGCACATCATTCAACACTTGTCTCATCAACCTCGTAAACACAGCTGCTGCAGTTTTCAATCCGAACGGCATATATCTAAATTGAAATAATCCCTTCGAACATGAGAATGCAGTTTTCCTTTTGGACGTTTCCTCCATTGGTATTTGCCAATACCCTTTTGCCAGGTCGAGCTTTGAGAAATATTTCTTCTTAGCTACCCTTGCCACCACTACATCTATTCTGGGTATTGGTTCCGCGTCAGTTTCTAGCACGTTATTCAGGCGCCTGAAATCCACGCATACCCTGTTGGAGCCATCTGCTTTTTTAACCTCCACTAGAGGTGCGTTATAGGGAGAGTTTGCCCTTTCAATGATGCCTTGTTTCAGCATCTCTTCAACCTCCCTCTCTATGGTTTCCTGCATTGCCAGCGGTAGAGGGTATTGTTTTACATGTACTGGCTCTTCTGTGGAACACTGTAGCTCACACTGCACTACATTCGTCCGCCCCGGTAAATCTGAAAACACTACTTCAACGTTGTGTATTAGCGCTTTCAGCTCTTTTGTTTGTTTATTTGTTAGGGCTGGATTTAACTTGACGCTCTCCACACCCATAGTCTTCTTATCGACATACGTTGGTACCTCGCCATGGTCATTCTCCTCCGCGATTACCATACAAACTCTAGCTCCTGCGTCATCCTCCCCTTTTCCGGTTTCTTCTCTATCTTCATATTTCTTCAACATGTTAATATGAAACACCTTTCTATGACCCTGCACCTCAATTTCATAATCCAACTCATTCTTCTTCTGCGTCACCATGAAAGGCCCTTTCCACTGCATCAAAATTTTATTATGGTCTGTGGGGAGCAGCACTAACACCTTATCTCCCGCTTCTAATCTCCTAGACACTGCTTTGCGGTCATAATATTTCTTCTGAGTTTGTTTAGCCTGCGCTAACTTCTCATGGGCCAACTTACACGTCTCCTCCAACCTGTTCCTCAGCTCCAATACATAGGTACAGGTCGTCTTTTCCTCACTACCCAGTTCTTCTTTAGTCCACAACTCCTTGAGAATAGTTGTCGGCCCTCTGACTGCTCTGCCATAAATCATCTCGAATGGAGAAAACCCTATGCTGGCTTGTGGTACCTCTCGGTACGCGAACAAGAGCGCTGGCAAGTATCTATCCCAGTCTTTTGGCCTCTCCTGACACATCCTCCTGATCATTGTTTTCAATGTCCCGTTAAACCTTTCCACTAACCCATTGGCCATTGGATGGTACGGGGTAGTTAGCTTTTGATCTATGGATAGCAGCCTGTTTATCTCTTTCATAACTTCCGATGTAAAGTTAGAGCCCCTGTCACTTAAAATCTCCTTTGGAATGCCGTACCGGGAAAACATCTCTAATAATGCTTCGGCCACCTGAATCGTGTCTACCGTCTTAAGTGCTACCGCGTCAGGATACCGAGTGGCAACATCCACTAACGTGAGCACATATCTGTTACCTTTCCCGGATGTGGGACTAATGGGTCCTACAATATCAATCGCTACACGGTGGAATGGTAGCTCAACAATAGGCATCTTTCCTAACGGTGCCTTTCCTACACGACCCTTCGCCACCGTCCTTTGACATATATCGCAGAACCTGACGTATCTCTTCACGTCGCTTTGTACTCCAATCCAGAAGAACTCCTCTGTAATTCTCGCCAACGTGCTCCCTATCCCTTGATGTCCTGCTATCACACTGTCATGTCCTATCTTCATTACTGTTTCTCGCAGTTCCATTGGGACCATTAACTGCTGAACCTCTCTTCCTGAATTGAACACACACCTCCGGTATAATAAGTCGTTCTTCTTGAAAAACTCCGCCACGTTTCGACTTCTTTGTCTTCGTACTACTTCTCCTATCTTCTGTACGCACTTCTGCAATGATTCGTCTTTCTCCTGTAATTCCTTGAACTCAGCGACCGTTATGTTCAACCCTTTTCTGTTCGTGACCGGTAATGGTTTTAAGGGCTTAGTACTCTTACTCCTGGCTCGCGTTTGTACTGCCGCTGCTACCTCTACCTCAGGTGACTCCTCTTCTAGCGTTTCTGGCTTTTCTCTCTTCTCTAAATCTTCTGTCCTCTTCCAGTTAGGGTCTGTGTCATCCGCCCTTCTCACCCCTGATACATTCCCCAAAATCAAGTCAAACAGGGGATCTTCTACACACCTAGCTGTGACCAATCCCGTAAAAAATGGTGTCGAAACTTGAATTTGCGCCTCTGGCAAATACTTAACGGACCTGTCCGCCAAAATGACTGGTTGAAATAGCCGGTCATGTTCTCTGACGGCACCAGACTTTCCCTAACCAATACTGTGTTCGCCCCTGTGTCTCTCAAAACTGTGGCCCTGCGTCCTTGAACTTCTCTCTCCACCACGGGCATGTTCTTTTCTCTCGGCTCGCCCTCTTTACCTTTCATCATACATGCAACCTTTGTCTGCGTATCCTGATCTGCATTCGCGCGCTCCATGCCCTCTCTTTTGACATAGCTGGCAAACCACTGGTGGACCACGTCTACTATCCTTCGCCCGACAGTTCATTGCTATATGTCCCAGCCGGTTACAAAGAAAACATCTTTGGGGCGTCCCTTGCCTGTTCATTGGACCCCGATTCCTCGTCTCACCTGCAGCTGCCATCGGCGCGTCCTTGCCACTCTTTCCTAAATTTCTTAGACCCTGCGCCTCTACAAACTGATCTGAGTGCGCTGCCATCTCCTCCACTGTTTTTAATTTGCTCTCTTTGAGGAATACCGCCAGACTGTCGCTGCACCTGGCGAGAAATTGCTCTCCTACGACCTTGTCCCGCACCCCTTCATATGTCTTGTTGGCCTCCGACAACTCCATCCATCTCTCAAAGTAGTTTGTTAATCTACATGCAAACTGTTTTCCAGTTTCCGCGTCTTCCGGCTTGCATGACCTGAACTTTTCGCGGAAACCCTCAGCGGTTAGCCGGAATCTTTGCAATAAAGTGTTTTTTACTTTGTCGTAGTCTAGACTCTCTTCGACGGGCATCCGTCCGAACACACTCAAAGCCTCACCAACTAGACACAGGCTTAAGGCGCTAGCACACTCGTTCCTTGCCCAGCCTTGCCCGACCGCTATTGTTTCGAAGCGATGCAATTACGCATCTAAATCGTCCCTACGCTCATCAAAAGGAGCCATTAATTTCCTAGGGCAAATTTGCTTTGGTCTGGGCGAAGTTGAGTTGGATGACGCCGATCCGGGTGAACTTGTGCCGTCACGAGAACCTGCGCCCATCTTCGCTAGTCTAATCTTTAATTCTAAAATTTCTTTTTCATTTTTGTGCTGTTCGTGCACTCGTTCGTGCCTCTGACACTCTCGTTCGTGCTCCTTCTCTTTCTCTTGACGAGTATATTAAAAAAAAGTCATTGTCTCGTCCTTCGACAGGTTTAAATCCTTGGCTATTGCCGCCAAACGTTCCCACTCCATCTTTGCTACTCCCGAGTATCGGTGACTGGGCTAAGATAGAATCCTGGAACGGATCCTGGCAGGCTCGCCAATTGTGATGTGTTTTGTCACCGATCTCGGGGGCGTGCGGGTGTTAGAGGAGATGGAGTAGGCAGGCGCGTGGCAACACAGCAAAAGGATTTTTAATTACGCACGAACCCAAGACCCGAACGAAAGGAAACAAAAATAAACAAGCACACTAAAACACACCGCGGGGACAATACTAACGAAGTTACAACCTAAAGCCTAATATACTAAGAATGTTCCTATTTGTGCCTACACTCATCTGTGGCGGCTAATCCACCAAAGTCAGGCAACCTTGTATTAACGCTGGGACGCTGCGAATAAGAGTCACCTTGTTGTGTTCGTCGTTGCACGTTTGTCCCCGTCCGAAGCTCGTCGGCCCTTTCTCTCCGAATTCAGCGCTCTTGTCGATTCTGCAGACGTCTGTGCCTCGCTGTCGTCGCGTCGTCTCTTTTGTCGCTGTTTAGCTCATCAGTGCTCCGTCGGTGGCGAGCTCATCATCTCGTCATTGATGGCGTTCGCCGTAGCTTAGGCCCACCTGCCTAGGCCTAGCATCGGGATGCGTCGCAACTTCTTCAGGAGTGCCAACGTGTCGTCCCGAGGAGATTCGAATGTGCCGGTCTGCCGCAGAAGGGGGATCCTCTCTGGGGTGCCTGGTCCTGCCGTGAGAAGCTGCAGCCCGTCCAGGAGCCTCGCCCGAACTTGCCGAGGTCGACGGCCACACCTTGGACGGCCAGCGTCGCGGACTCAACCAGACCCCCAAGTCTCCCGTCGCCAGAACATAGCTGGAGATGCGACTTTTCTGACCCGGTGCCACGCTGAAACTCAACGGACAGCGCCGTTCATCCCTCGACTATGCCTCGGTTCGTGCGCCTCGCGCGCTCGCGCCGTTCGGAACTCTGTGTTTCTCGTGCTCCTTTTCTTTTTCGCGCCACCGGCGGCCTCTTACATATGACAAATTCTAAGCTCTGGTTTAGCTGCAACGAGTGGTTACGAAACATTTGATGATCCTAACACTGTGGGTTCTGGCGAATAAGTTGTGCTGTTTACTTTGACAAGCGTTCAAGTTGTTATCTGTAGATGCATTGGGCGACTACCTTGTTTGTTGGGCAAGGTTTCCGCCCACAAATAAAATAGTTTGGTTAATAAGAACCGCTTACCGTACAGTATGAATCATGCTTTTCGAATGGTCGAACGACCAGCTGCAGACTGTGCGAGCGTCCGAGGCAGTACTGAATGCTGTGTTATAGATCTGTTTGTTCTATATAGCGCATGGTCCAAGTGGTCCAAGCATGCGGCACGACCATGCGAAGTCTTATTGCCGTCTTTATCCCGTGTTCTGTTTTATTTTGCCGCAAAAGGAGGATATATGAACTCTTTTTTTTCAGTCTCGTAAGTTCAGTCATCTACGACGCATTCACCCATCTTACGGAAATTGTGTACTTACAAATAGCTGTTGGATTCTCTTTATGCGATCCCCTTTGTATATTAAGCCTTACAGGGCAAAAAGGCAATGCCGATCGAAGCACGAAGCTTATGTGTATCATGTTGGTTTGCCAGCCGCAGTGCTCGCTGTGTTGAGCAAAGCCTTCGGCTTCTTGCAGGAGGCTAATGCAGACATAGTGATTTGAAGTCTACTAGACTTAAAATGCGTGAGAACATTGCCGGTGGCTGATGCAAATGTTTTACAACAAGTCTTCGTCGAGTGAAAACTGATACATCCAACATAGTTCACGACACATACACACACCGCGGCTGATGATGCGCATCGCATTTTTGCACATGCAAGATAAATTTCCAGATACTGTAGCTACTGCTGCACCTAAAGGCTACACAGTGGTTGTTCGACGACCTCGTAAGAACTGCATCTCGTAAATTGCACTCAGAACTAGCTAAAACACCTCCAAATCGTTCCGCAGCGAGCGACCGGCAACACAGTAAGCCGCGCTGGCTCGCACAAGCCGCAGAGGAGGAAAAGCTTGTCACGCACCCTTTCCTCCTCGCCCGATGAAAAGGTGTATAGGAGTGATTTTTGTTTCATTAAGTGTGTGATGTTGCAAATTTATACGATGGTGTTGCCACGTTATCTCTCTGATGTGATGTCTGTTCACTTCAAGTTTAGAGCCTTAGTTTTGCATTGTTGTCTTAAGTAGCGATTTACAGCTAGTTGGTGTGTTGAACCATCGTCTCTTGCCAATTGCATGGTGTAACCTCTACCCATATTTTTTCAACAACATCGTTCTCGTTGACTGATCTTACGACAACTGTTTATTAAGCTTCTTATTCCTGTACAGAACTCCTGATTTGGCGTACAAGATCAAAACGAAGTACAACATTCTTCTTCTCTGCTTAGTTTATGGAATTTACCGGTAGCTCTTATTCATGCCTATATGGAACCGCGGGCTACAAGTTGCAGCCATTCCTGTCACTGCTTTTTGTCACTGCTAACCTAACCTAACCTAGCTTGTTATTTTCGCTGTTCCAAGTTTGTCACAGAAGGCTCTTGATTGTGAGAGCAAGCAAACATTAAGGTACACCAATGTTACACACGCTACTAATGAGTCTGCAGTAATGCATTGTATTTGTGTCCCAGTTTCGCTATGCCACAGCGCAAGACATTGTCCTGCTGTTCCTGGACACGGTGTTCGCAATCCTCCATGGTGCCGGCTGGCCACTGTTGGCTATTGTGTTTGGTCATATGACGAATGCCTTCATCCACCAGCAGCAGGCGCGCTTCTACGATGGTGACAGCACAAACTTCACCATGCTGCCGCCTCTTCAGACCTTTGGGGAAGCAATACGGCGAAGTGGGGTGCAGTCCATGTTTGACCCTGTAACCATGCTGGAGTACATCACCATGAACAAGTTTGCACTCACCTACGTCATCATTGCCGCTGGGGTCTTCGTGTCTTCATTTATACATGTATGTCAATCATTCCTGCTTTTATAGCTTGAGTTAGTTTGCTTCTTGTTAATTATTTCTGTCCATGATAATTCGGTTTCTCTCAAAGAGAGCATTATTAATTAGCAATAAGTAAATGGAAAAGCTTAAACAACTTGGTTAGCATGCACTTTTTAAGTTCTCTGTATTATATCCCTGATTGTCGGGTGCTGTTGTAACAAAGCTGTGCTTCTATTTGTGATGGTTTAATCATGCTGCTATTTTATTATATCTTTGTGTTATTTCGTAGCTTTTAATTGTGATGATTAAGTCATGGTGCTATTTTATTACGTTTGTTTTCTTCCGTTGCTTTTTTTCATATGCACAAAATGTGTAGACAAGCTTACAATGCCTCAAGTGTTTTCTGGGAAACGCATTTACGGGCTCTTAAAGTTAGAATTGACTCTCTTTCTGTCCTATTTATCTGGTTCTTTAACTTGAGGAGCACGGCAGCAACACCACAAACTATCCTCATCACACCACTATCGCTGTTTTGTGGAGCATGCTTTCATGCTATATATACAACTTATTTCAGTTTCCTTTTTTCTTTACACGTTGCTTTCAATTAAGTACGTTAGCTGCTGGCTGTTGTTGCATTAAAGAAGTTTTCTAGCTGATATTTCGGTTTTACTTGCACCATTTGTTTGTGACACAGCATATATGTGCATTATCAACAGGTGTGGTGTTGGGTAAAAATGCCCGTGTGCTTGCGTTGTAGTGCACATTAAAGAACCCCAGGTGGTCAAAATTATCTGGAGCCCTCTACTACGGCATGCCTCATAATCAGAACTGGTTTTGACACGTAAAACTCCAGAAAGAAGAAGGTGTTGGACCAGAGCCTGTGATTGTCAGCTGTACAGGCTGCAGCAAGAGCTATTCTACTCAATCCTATGACAGAATGTAGCCTGGTTTGACAGGCACCGTGTCACTGAAGTTGCATCAAGAATGAATGAGTACGTGTTATGGCATTGAAATTACTCCAAACTTAATTGGCGCCTTTAAGCAAGCAGATTCGTTAAGTCAGGACTGAATAGGTGACATAACATGCCTGTAGTGCTTGCACAAAAAAGCGTGCCCGCGTAAAAAACATTTATGGAAAAAAATTATTTGTCTCAAATGTTTGCTTGTTAGCAGCGCTTTACATTCACATACAGCACGGTTCACTTAGAATGGAAACATCTTATCATATTCCGTTATCTATAAAGGGACATGAAAGAGAAAATGCAGATGAGCTGTATTAGTAAATTACGCTCTGCACAAAGCCACTCTTACCATTAGAGGAGACATGGTAAAAAAGAGGCAAGAACAAGATGGGTGGTGATGGCCCTCTTGAAGTTCCCACACCAGCGTGTCGTGAGTTCATAGATTTCAACAGCGTCTGCGCAGTGCTCAGGCCTAGTTAATTTTTTATAGCTAGAGATTGACTGCGATGTATATAAAGGGGCCGAAGACTAAGCTTAGCAAATTTCAAGAACCTTTACTGTGGCACAATGAGCCTAATATTAAGAAACTACTTCCAAGTTCACGACGTCGCACTGATCTACCACCTGGTGTTTTGGCACGAAAAACTGAACTTTGACCTTCATTTTCTTCTTTCTAGTAATCAACCTGTTGCTTTAAAATTTGAAAGAATATTTTAATAATTCTAAACTGGTTTAGTGTTTCTCTTTCATGCTGATACATGGCATGAAGCCCTGCAAATTATTCTCTGCATGGGTGCCATGCCGTCAGCTACGGTTCACTGTGACGGCAGTTAATTTACCTATTTAACCTAGGATTCTAGACTTGCATAGTGTTCCTGATGAGAATATACCGTGTGCACGGATGCACTCACAATGGTAACAATTGTTGTGTGGCACAAGTACATACCAAAGGGTGTAAGTCTTTTTTGTTATATTTGCATATAGCACTCCAGTACAGTCAAACCTTGGTGTAACGAATGTGCATATAACAAAGTAAATTGAAAAATGTTTGGCCAATATCAAGGCGCAATGAATACATGCTGTGAGCACAATCATCATAACATATCATCACGTGTAAATCTTTCTCGTCTGTATACAGACCGTCATCGCCGCTTGCATCTTCTTCGGGGTCACAGCTCTAGCTTGGTGATAACAAAAGTGGTTCTTTATAATGCTTGTAACAAATATCAGACATATCGAAGGTATTTGTATGTTGGATGCAAATTTATTGTAATGAGGTTTGAATGTAGGAATGGTTTTTTCCCTATTAATTGAATGCCATCTCCAAATGACCGAGTATGTATTTCCTCCCTACTTTTTCAGAGACATCCCCGCAGGGTCGGCTGCGTAAGCAGGCATTTGGTGGGTTGCGACACCACGCACCCGAGCACATGGGGGTTGGACCCTCCGACGCGTAGCCGTGCGTGGCTCAGCTGTGTTTGGGGAAAGGGGGATCCAGGAGGTTGAGCTAATGCCGGGTGTTTGGACCTTTAAGGCCCCCCGGCGGAGGCAAGACACCTGTTAGGCCTCTGCTTCACATAGACAGCACCCCCGGACTGACCCACCCAGGAAAATCGGTGGTCGCCTTTTCCTGTCTCCCTCTCTGATCTTTCTCTGCTCTATTTTTCTGTCTTCACTGTCCTGTCACCTCTTCTCTTCTGTTACTTCCTCACTTTTCATAGGCGGCTTGGGTTAACCTTGTGTAAGTGCCCTCTTTTGGGTTTATATATAAGATTATAGCGGCAATGTATGGCTGGCACCTGCAGCCTTACACGTTAAGTGCTGCAGCGTCCTCTTGTAAGACTCCGTGGTGGGTGGCTGCCATTGCTGCCGAAGTACAATAAACTGCTATCGGAACACCCGCTTTTCCCCAGCTTCTTGATCGGCTCCCTCAGAAGAGGGGACACACCGATGAGAATTTTGAATTTTTTCACCCGACCTAAAAGACATTTTCCCACGGTTTCAGTAGTACATATTGAAAGAACGAAAACTAGCGACAAACCATATCCCATTTGTAGTTGCGAAAAGCTTGACCAACACGCTAGGCCCTGTCTACAAAGTCACCAAATGCCAAGGGGGACCTTTTGCTTGAGCTGCGTGACAAGGAGCAATACAACAGACTCGGCAAGCTTGTTACTTTTGGTGATGTCCCAGTTACCGTTTCACCGCATCGGTCCGTGAACACAGTACGGGGGTAGTATCTGAAGCAGACCTCATCGACCTATCTGAACCGAGTTGGAAGGATGGAAGGAGCAAAACATCACGAATGTGCAGCGCATCGTTATTAGACAGGACAACAAAGAAATTCCCACGAACACCTGATACTTACCTTTGAATTAAGCGTTTGCCACAAAGCATTGAACCGGCTACACAAAGGTAGCAGTAAGACCACACATCCCAAATCCTCGGCGATGGTACCATTGCCAAAGATTCGGCCATGGCCCACAGAGCTGACATGGTAGACTCACCTGTGCCAAGTGTGGAGTACGAGGTCATGCCTCAGCAATTGCGAGGCCGCACCTCACTGCATTAATTGCGATGGTGAGCATCCAGCATACTCCCCTTGTCCAAGCTGGAAAAAAAAAGGAAATTTTAACACTGAAGAGTCCGTGAAAACATATCGTTCAGGGAAGGACTCAAAAGGTGCTCACCATTCCACACGACCACTTACGCTGATGCGGCGCGTCAAGGATCAGTGTCGCAGCGGCTACTGCCACCTGCCCAGCCCACGCGCAGCGAGCTGTTGCTTGTGGCTCCTGCCCCCAAAGTGGAAGGAGCTAATTCTACTCCCTCCAACCAGCAAACAGGCCTGGTTACCCTAGGTTGCCGGCACCACAGCAGTCCTCGGTGGCAGCCTGCGCTACGCGTAGCGAACGTGCAGGCCCACCAGCAGCTCCCACGTTGAGTGCAGTCAAGGCTGCCTCACCCTCACTGGCCCCTGCTGGCGCTGGCAACAGCCGGCACAGCTCAGGCCCAAAGGCCCCCATCCACCTTCGCGCTGGTGGGTGCAATGTCTCGTCCTTCGCGGCGAGACTTTCTCGCGAAACTTCTCGCTCAGCGCATGTCCGGCGCCTCACAATAGCAATGGACACTACACCCATCCCGACGGCGCACCAAGCGCCCAAGGAGTGGCGAGGCTGCCTCGACTGCTTCAGCAAGGACAAA